>NC_137116.1:13818575-13833575 GCF_949357685.1 Gobio gobio
GTTTATATCCCATAATCCTGAGTTTATATCTCATAATCCTGACTTTATCTCATAATCTTGACTTTTTCATTATGATCCTGAGTTTATATCTCATAATCCTGAGTTTATATCTCATAATCCTGACTTTTTCATTATGATCCTGAGTTTATATCTCATAATCCTGAGTTTATATCTCATAATCCTGAGTTTATATCTCATAATCCTGACATTTTCCCTCAGAATCCTGAGTTTATATCTCATAATCCAGACGTTTTCCTCATAATCCTGAGTTTATATCTAATAGTCCGGACTTTTCCCTCACAATCCTGAGTTTATATCTCATAATCCTGAGTTTATATCTCATAATCCTGAGTTTATATCTCATAATCCTGACATTTTCCCTCAGAATCCTGAGTTTATATCTCATAATCCAGACGTTTTCCTCATAATCCTGAGTTTATATCTCATAATCCTGATTTTTTTCCCCTCAGAATCCTGAGTTTGTATCTCATAATCCAGACGTTTTCCTCATAATCCTGAGTTTATATCTCATAATCCAGATTTTTTCCCCCTCATAATCCTAAATTTATATATCATAATCCTGACTTTTCCTCTCATAATCCTGAGTTTATATCCCATAATCCTGAGTTTATATCTCATAATCCTGACTTTATCTCATAATCCTGACTTTTTCCCTCAGAATCCTGAGTTTATATCTCATAATCCTGACTTTCCCCCTCATAATCCTGAATTTATATATCATATCCTGACTTTTGCTCTCATAATCCTGAGTTTATATCCCATAATCCTGAGTTTATATCTCATAATCCTGACATTTTCCCTCAGAATTCAGAATTTAAATTTCATAATTCAGATTTTGCCCTCATAATCCTGAGTTTATATCTCATAATCCAGACTTTATCTCATAATCCTGACTTTTTCCCTTAGAATCCTGAGTTTATATCTCATAATCCTGATTTTCCCCCATCATAATCCTGACTTTATGTATCATAATCCAGATTTTTCCTCTCATAATCCAGACTTTATCTCATAATCCTGACTTTTCCCCTCAGAATCCTGAGTTTATATCTCACAATCCTGACTTTCCCCCTCATATTCCTGACTTTTAATATCATAATCCTGATTTTTCCTCTCATAATTCTGAGTTTATATCTCATAATCCTGAGTTTATATCTCATAATCTTGAGTTTTTCCCTCAGAATTCTGAGTTTATATTTTGTAATCCTGACTTTTTTCTGATTGTATATCTCATAATCCTGATTTTTTCCTCATTATCCTGAGTTTATATCTCATAATCCTGAGTTTATATCTCATAATCCTGACTTTCCCCTCATAATCCTGAGTTTATATTTTATAATCCTGAGTTTATATCTCATAATCCTGAGTTTATATCTCATAATCCTGAATTTCCCCTTATAATCCTGAGTTTTTATCTCATAATCCTAACATTTTCCCTCAGAATCCTGATTTATATCTCATAATCCTGACTTTTTCATTATGATTCTGAGTTTATATCTCATAATCCTGAGTTTATATCTCATAATCCTGAATTTTCCCTTATAATCCTGAGTTTTTATCTCATAATCCTGACATTTTCCCTCAGAATCCTGATTTATATCTCATAATCCTGACTTTTTCATTATGATCCTGAGTTTATATCTCATAATCCTGAGTTTATATCTCATAATCCTGACATTTTCCCTCAGAATCCTGAGTTTATATCTCATAATCCAGACGTTTTCCTCATAATCCTGAGTTTATATCTCATAATCCGGATTTTTACCTCATAATCCTGAGTTTATATCTCATAATCCTTACTTTTTCATTATGATCCTGAGTTTATATCTCATAATCCTGAGTTTATATCTCATAATCTTGAGTTTATATCTCATAATCCTGACATTTTCCCTCAGAATCCTGAGTTTATATCTCATAATCCGGATTTTTCCCTCATAATCCTGAGTTTATATCTCTTAATCCTGACTTTTTCATTATGATCCTGAGTTTATATCTCATAATCCTGAGTTTATATCTCATAATCCTGACTTTCCCCTCACAATCCTGAGTGTATATCTTATAATCTTGAGTTTATATCTCATAATCCTGACATTTTCCCTCAGAATCCTGAGTTTATATCTCATAATCCTAAGTTTATATCTCATAATCTTGAGTTTATATCTCATAATCCTGACATTTTCCCTCAGAATCCTGAGTTTATATCTCATACTCCAGACGTTTTCCTAATAATCCTGAGTTTATATCTCATAATCCTGACTTTTTCATTATGATCCTGAGTTTATATCTCATAATCCTGAGTTTATATCTCATAATCCTGACTTTCCCCTCACAATCCTGAGTTTATATCTCATAATCCTGAGTTTATATCTTATAATCCTGACATTTTCCCTCAGAATCCTGAGTTTATATCTCATAATCCAGACGTTTTCCTCATAATCCTGAGTTTATATCTCATAATCCTGATTTTTTCCCTCATAATCCTGAGTTTATATATCATAATCCTGACTTTTGCTCTCATAATCCTGAGTTTATATCCCATAATCCTGAGTTTATATCTCATAATCCTGACATTTTCCCTCATAATCCTGAGTTTATATCTCATAATCCTGAGTTTATATCTCATAATCCTGAGTTTATATCTCATAATCCTGAATTTCCCCTTATAATCCTGAGTTTTTATCTCATAATCCTGACATTTTCCCTCAGAATCCTGATTTATATCTCATAATCCTGACTTTTTCATTATGATCCTGAGTTTATATCTCATAATCCTGAGTTTATATCTCATAATCCTGACATTTTCCCTCAGAATCCTGAGTTTATATCTCATAATCCAGACGTTTTCCTCATAATCCTGAGTTTATATCTCATAATCCAGATTTTTCCCTCATAATCCTGAGTTTATATCTCATAATCCTGACTTTTTCATTATGATCCTGAGTTTATATCTCATAATCCTGAGTTTATATCTCATAATCTTGAGTTTATATCTCATAATCCTGACATTTTCCCTCAGAATCCTGAGTTTATATCTCATAATCCAGACGTTTTCCTAATAATCCTGAGTTTATATCTCATAATCCTGACTTTCCCCTCACAATCCTGAGTTTATATCTCACAATCCTGAGTTTATATCTCATAATCCTGAGTTTATATCTCATAATCCTGAGTTTATATCTCATAATCCTGACATTTTCCCTCAGAATCCTGAGTTTATATCTCATAATCCAGACGTTTTCCTCATAATCCTGAGTTTATATCTCATAATCCTGATTTTTTCCCCCTCATAATCCTGAGTTTATATATCATAATCCTGACTTTTGCTCTCATAATCCTGAGTTTATATCCCATAATCCTGAGTTTATATCTCATAATCCTGACATTTTCCCTCAGAATTCTAAATTTAAATGTCATAATTCAGACTTTGCCCTCATAATCCTGAGTTTATATCTCATAATCCAGACTTTTTCCCTCAGAATTCATATTTTGTAATCCTGACTTTTTTGTGATTTCATATCTCATTATCCTGACTTTTCCCCTCATAATCCTGAGTTTATATATCATAATCCTGAGTTTATATTTCATAATCCAGACTTTTTCCCTCAGAATTCATATTTTGTAATCCTGACTTTTTTGTGATTTCATATCTCATTATCCTGACTTTTCCCCTCATAATCCTTAGTTTATATGTCATAATCCTGAGTTTATATTTCATAATCCTGACTTTCCCCTCATAATCCTGAGTTTATATTTCATAATATTTACTTTTTCTCTCAGAATCCTGAGTTTATATCTCATAATTCAGATTTTCCCCCTCATGATCCTGATTTTTCCCCTGATAATCCTGAGTTTATATCTCATAATCCTGATTTTTCCCCTCATAATCCTGACTTTTTTTTTTTTTTTTCTGCCACAGCTTCTGACTTTTTTTTCTCACAATTCTGAGTTTGTGTACAAGTAAAATGTTTTATTTTTCATCATGTGGGATAAATAAGCTTCCATAGGATATTCCAATCTCAACACATTAGTTATAATGTGCATCCATAACGATATAGATGTGCTTTTGGAGACAGGAATGATGTGTACACACAACTGCATATACAGTAATCCCTGATGAGCGCACACTCTATTTACCCAGCAAAAAACAAAAGCAGGTTGGAAAAGCAGAGAGTGTTGGATGAGGTTCAAACGGCTGTCTCTTCGGGAGTCAGCCGGAGCCGGAGCGCTGTAAGCCCACAGCGGAGCAGCCATTCTGATGCCTGAAGTCAAATATGCTGGATCTCATTTGTATACAGATCACAGGCCGTGCTGTAATACTCTCGTGTCCACAGAGACAATGGAGCCATTGTGAGTTGGGATCAGTGTGGCTGCTGTGTACATGTCTCGCTGCTGTACGAACACAAGCACGCGTGTGCACTGTCACGGGCTGGACCACAACCCAACACAACCCCCCGCCTGGACTTCACCATTAGAGTCCGGGAACATGAATCAGAAAAGCCGGATTTCTGTAATGCTGTTGTGTTGAAGTCAGAAAGACCATCAGATTCCACCCCATAATTATTTGTAACGCTTACATCCAGTAATTAGCTCCAACAGATCAATATTGTTTGCTCTAGATATCGGCTAATCCAACGCACTCACAATCCAAATATCAGCAAACAATCATTTAGCTGCTAATTACACAGTTAAACTGATTTGGCTCTGGGTTACACAAGCGCTGTTTGCTACAGTAAGTCACGCATCACTGTAACAGAGGAGAGGTGTGCCACTAATTACAGTGATTAGCCTTAGACAAACCTCCCAGAACACCAGAGCAACCACACCTAATATCCCGAGCAACCACCGGGGATACTCTAGCAACTGTCCAGAACACCAGAGCAACCACACCTAACAACCCTGGCAACCACCCCTATAACTGTCCAGAACACCAGAGCAACCACACCTTACAACCCTAGCAACCACCCCTATAACTGTCCAGAACACCTAAGCAACCACCACTAACAACCCTAGCAACCACCCCTATAACTGTCCAGAACACCAGAGCAACCACACCTTACAACCCTAGCAACCACCCCTATAACTGTCCAGAACACAAGAGCAACCACACCTTACAACCCTAGCAACCACCCCTATAACTGTCCAGAACACCTAAGCAACCACCACTAACAACCCTAGCAACCACCCCTATAACTGTCCAGAACACCTGAGCAACCACCACTAACAACCCTAGCAACCACCCCAATAACTGTCCAGAACACCTGAGCAACCACCCTTAACAACCCTAGCAACCACCCCTATAACTGTACAAAACACCAGAGCAACCACACCTAACAACCCTAGCAACCACCCCTATAACTGTCCAGAACACCAGAGCAACCACCCCTAACAACCCTAGCAACCACACCTATAACTGTCCAGAACACCTGAGCAACCACACTAACAACCCTAGCAACCACCCCTATAACTGTCCAGAACACCAGAGCAACCACCCCTAACAACCCTAGCAACCACACCTATAACTGTCCAGAACACCTGAGCAACCACACCTAACAACCCTGGCAACCACCCCTATAACTGTCCAGAACACCAGAGCAACCACACCTAACAACCCTAGCAACCACCCTTATAACTGTACAGAAAACCAGAGCAACCACACCTAACAACCCTAGCAACCACCCCTATAACTGTCCAGAACACCTGAGCAACCACCACTAACAACCCTAGCAACCACCCCTATAACTGTCCAGAACACCAAAGCAACCACCCCTAACAACCCTAGCAACCACCCCTATAACTGTCCAGAACACCTGAGCAACCAAACTAACAACCCTAGCAACCACCCCTATAACTGTCCAGAGCACCAGAGCAACCACACCTAACAACCCTAGCAACCACCCCTATAACTGTCCAGAACACCAGAGCAACCACCCCTAACAACCCTAGCAACCACCCCTATAATTGTCCAGAACACCAGAGCAAACACACCTTAAAACCCTAGCAACCACCCCTATAACTGTCCAGAACACCAAAGCAACCACCCCTAACAACCCCAGCAACCACCCCTATAACTGTCCAGAACACCAGAGCAACCACACCTAACAACCCTAGCAACCACCCCTATAACTGTCCAGAACACCAGAGCAACCACACCTAACAACCCTAACAACCACCCCTATAACTGTCCAGAACACCAGAGCAACCACACCTAACAACCCTAGCAAGCACCCCTATAACTGTCCAGAACACCAGAGCAACCACACCTAACAACCCTAGCAACCACCCCTATAACTGTCCAGAACACCTGAGCAACCACCCCTAACAACCCTAGCAACCACCCCTATAACTGTCCAGAACACCAGAGCAACCACACCTAACAACCTTAGCAACCACCCCTATAACTGTCCAAAACACCAGAGCAACCACACCTAACAACCACCCCTATAACTGTCCAGAACACCAGAGCAACCACACCTAACAACCCTAGCAACCACGCCTATAACTGTCCAGAACACCAGAGCAACCACCCCTAACAACCCTAGCAACCACCCCTATAACTGTCCAGAACACCAGAGCAACCACACCTAACAACCCTAGCAACCACCCCTATAACTGTCCAGAACACCAGAGCAACCACATCTATCAACCCTAGCAAGCACCCCTATAACTGTCCAGAACACCAGAGCAACCACACCTAACAACCCTAGCAACCACCCCTAATAACTGTCCAGAACACCTGAGCAACCACCCCTAACAACCCTAGCAACCACCCCTATAACTGTCCAGAACACCAGAGCAACCACACCTAACAACCCTAGCAACCACCCCTATAACTGTCCAGAACACCAGAGCAACCACACCTAACAACCACCCCTATAACTGTCCAGAACACCAGAGCAACCACACCTAACAACCCTAGCAACCACCCCTATAACTGTCCAGAACACCAGAGCAACCACCCCTAACAACCCTAGCAACCACCCCTATAACTGTCCAGAACACCAGAGCAACCACACCTAACAACCCTAGCAACCACCCCTATAACTGTCCAGAACACCAGAGAAACCACACCTAACAACCCTAGCAACCACCCCTATAACTGTCCAGAACACCTGAGCAACCACCACTAACAACCCTAGCAACCACCCCTATAAATGTCCAGAGCACCAAAGCAACCACCCCTATAACTGTCCAGAACACCTGAGCAACCACACTAACAACCCTAGCAACCACCCCTATAACTGTCCAGAACACCAGAGAAAACACACCTAACAACCCTAGCAACCACCCCTATAACTGTCCAGAACACCAAAGCAACCACACCTAACAACCCTAGCAACCACCTCTATAACTGTCCAGAACACCAGAGCAACCACACCTAACAACCCTAGCAACCACCCCTTTAACTGTCCAGAACACCAGAGCAACCACACCTAACAACCCTAGCAACCACCGCTATAACTGTCCAGAACACCAGAGCAACCACCCCTAACAACCCTAGCAACCACCCCTATAACTGTCCAGAACACCTGAGCAACCACACCAAACAACCCTTGCAACCACCCCTATAACTGTCCAGAGCACCTGAGCAACCACACCTAACAACCCTTGCAACCACCCCTATAACTGTCCAGAACACCTGAGCAACCACACCTAACAACCCTAGCAACCACCCCTATAACTGTCCAGAACACCTGAGGAACCACCACTAACAACCATAGCAACTACCCCTATAACTGTCCAGAACACCTGAGCAACCACACCTAACAACCCTAGCAACCACCCCTATAACTGTCCAGAACACCAGAGCAACCACCACTAACAACCCTAGCAACCACCCCTATAACTGTCCAGAACACCAGAGCAACCACACCTAACAAACCTAGCAACCACCCCTATAACTGTCCAAAACACCAGAGCAACCACACCTAACAACCCTAGCAACCACCCCTATAACTGTCCAGAACACCAGAGCAACCAGACCTAACAACCCTAGCAACCACCCCTATAACTGTCCAAAACACCAGAGCAACCACACCTAACAACCCTAGCAACCACCCCTATAACTGTCCAGAACACCAGAGCAACCACACCTAACAACCCTAGCAACCACCCCTATAACTGTCCAGAACACCTGAGCAACCACACCTAACAACCCTAGAAACCACCCCTATAACTGTACAGAACACCAGAGCAACCACACCTAACAACCCTAGCAACCACCCCTATAACTGTCCAAAACACCAGAGCAACCACACCTAACAACCCTAGCAACCACCCCTATAACTGTCCAGAACACCAGAGCAACCACACCTAACAACCGTAGCAACCACCCCTATAACTGTCCAGAACACCAGAGCAACCACACCTAACAACCCTAGCAACCACCCCTATAACTGTCCAGAACACCAGAACAACCACACCTAACAACCCTAGCAAGTCCCTCCTGGACTTCACCATTAGAGTCCGGGAACATGCATCAGAAAAGCCGGATTTCTGTAATGCTGTTGTGTTGAAGTCAGAAAGACCATCAGATTCCACCCCATAATTATTTGCAACGCTTACATACAGTAATTAGCTCCAAAAGATCATTATTTTTTGCTCTAGATATCGACTAATCCAACGCACTCACAATCCAAATATCAGCAAACAATCATTTAGCTGCTAATTACACAGTTAAACTGATGTAGCTCTGGATTACACAAGCGCTGTTTGCTACAGTAAGTCACGCATCACTGTAACTGAGGAGAGGTGTGCCACTAATTACAGTGATCAGCCTTAGATAAACCTCCCAGAACACCAGAGCAACCACACCTAATATCCCGAGCAACCACCGGGGATACCCTAGCAATTGTCCAGAACACCCACCCAGGATACCCTAGCAACTGTCCAGAACACCTGAGCAACCACCCAAGATTCCCTAGTAACTGTCCAGAACACCCTAGCAACCACCCAGGATGGCCTAGCAACTGTCCAGAACACCTGAGCAACCACCCAATATTCCCTAGTAACTTCCCAGAACAACCATCCAATATGTCTCAGCAACCACCAATGATGTAGCAACCACAGGGGATACCCTATCAACACTCCAGAACATCCTAACAACCAATTGGGATGGCAACTTTCCAGAACACCCGTGCAACCACCTAGGATGACCTAGCAACTTTCCAGAGCACCCTAGCAACCACCTGGGATATCCTAGCAATTTTCCAGAGTACTCTAGAAACCACCTGGGATACCCTAGCAACTGTCCAGAACACCTGAGCAGCCACCCAAGATTCCCTAGTAACTGTCCAGAACACCCTAGAAACCACACAAGATACTCTAGTAATTGCAAGAACACCCTAGCACCCAGCCAGGATGCCCTAATAACTGCCCAGAACACCCTAGCAACCAC
Source organism: Gobio gobio (assembly GCF_949357685.1). Lineage (NCBI taxonomy): Eukaryota > Metazoa > Chordata > Actinopteri > Cypriniformes > Gobionidae > Gobio > Gobio gobio. The sequence goes on from NC_137116.1 coordinate 13,827,988, forward strand.
CCAAAATGCCATAACAACCACCCAGAACAACCTAGCAACCATTCACAAACATCATAGCATCAACCTAGAACACCCTAGCAACCACCCAGGATGCCCTAGCAACTGTCCAGAACATCATAACAACCACCTAGGATGGCCTAGCAACTGTCCAAAACATCCTAACAACCTCATGGGATGGCCTAGCAACTGTCCAGAACACCTGAGCAACCACCCAAGATTCCCTAGTAACTGCCCAGAACAACCATCCAAAATGCCTCAGCAACCACCAATGATGTAGCAACCACCTGGGATGCCTTAGCAACTGACCAGAACATCCTAATAACCACCTGGGAAGGCAACTGTCCAGAACATCCTAATAACCACCTGGGATGGCAACTGTCCAGAACATCCTAACAACCACCTGCGATGGCAACTGTCCAGAACACCCTAGCAACCACCCAGGATGCCCCTAGCAACTGTCCAGAACATCCTATCAACCACCTGGGATGGCAACTGTCCAAAACACCCTAGCAACCACCCAAGATGCCCTAGCAACTGTCCAGAACATCCTAACAACCACCGGGGTTGGCAACTGTCCAAAACACCTTAGCAACCACACAGGATGGCCTAGCAACTGTCCAGAACACCTGAGCAACCACCCAAGATTCCCTAGTTACTGTCCAGAACAACCATCCAAAATGCCTCAGCAACCACCAATGATGTAGCAACCACCGGGGATGCCCTAGCAACTGTCCAGAACATCCTAACAACCACCTGGGATGGCAACTGTCCAGAACACCCTAGCAACCACCTAGGATGGCCTAGCAACTTTCCAGAGCACACTAGCAACCACCTGGGATACCCTAGCAACTGTCCAGAACACTTGAGCACCACCTAAGATTCCCTAGCAGTTACTCAGAACACCATAGAAACCACTCAAGATACTCTAGTAATTGCCAGAACACCCTAGCACCCACCCAGGATGCCCTAACAACTGCCCAGAACACCACAGCAACCACCCAGGATGCCCTAAAAACTGCCCAGAACACCATAGCAACCACCCAGGATGCCCTAACAACTGCCCAGAACACCCTAGCACCCACCCAGGATGCCCTAATAACTGCCCAGAACACCATAGCAACCACCCAAAATGCCCAAACAACCACATAGAACACCCTAGAAACCATCCAAATTGACTCAGCAACCACACAAAACACCCTAGGTAATGACATGGCAATCACCTCCTAGAGTACCCTAGTTGCTACCCAGAACACACTAAAAACCATGCAAGATGCCCTAAAAAAAACCCAAGAACAACCTAGCAATCATCCACAAACATCATAGCATCAACTAAGAACACCCTAGCAACTGTCCAGAACACCCTAGCAACCATCCAAAACATCATAGTAACCACTGAAAACACCCTAACAACTGTCCAGAACACCTAACAACCACCCAGAATGCCCTAACAACCACTCAGAACACCCTAGCAACCATCCAAAATCCCTCAGCAACCAACCAGAACGCGCTAGCAACTACCCAAAACATCACATCAACCACCTAGAATGCCCTAACAACCACCCAGGGCACCTAACAACCACCCAGAATGCTCTAATAACCACCCATAACACCTAACAACCACCCAAAATGCTCTAACAACCACTCAGAACACCCTAGCAACCATCCAAACTCCCTCAGCAACCACCCAGAACACGCTAGCAACAACCCAAAACATCACATCAACCACCCAGAATGCTCTAACAACCACCCAGGACACCTAACAACCACCCAGAATGCTCTAACAACCACTCAGAACACCCTAGCAACCATCCAAAATCCCTCAGCAACCACCCAGAACACGCTACCAACTACCCAAAACATCACATCAACCACCTAGAATACCCTAACAACCCCCCAGAACCCCTAACAACCGCCCAGCATGCTCCAACAACCACCCAGAATACCTAACAACCACCCAGAATGCTCTAACAACCACTCAGAACACCCTAGCAACCATCCAAAATCCCTCAGCAACCACCCAGAACACGCTAGCAACTACCCAAAACATCACAGCAACCACCTAGAATGCCCTAACAACGACGCAGAATGCTCTAACAACCACTCAGAACACCCTAGCAACCATCCAAAATCCCTCAGCAACCACCCAGAACACCCTAGTAACTACCCAAAACATCACATCAACCACCTAGAATGCCCTAACAACCACCCAGGACACCTAACAACCAATCAGAATGCTCTAACAACCACCCAGAACACCTAACAACCACCGAGAATGCTCTAACAACCACTCAGAACACCCTAGCAACCATCCAAAATCCCTCAGCAACCACCCAGAACATGCTAGCAACTACCCAAAACATCACAGCAACCACCTTGAATACCCTAACAACCACCCAGGACACCCAACAACCACCCAGAATGCTCTAACAACCACTCAGAACACCCTAGCAACCATCCAAAATCCCTCAGCAACCCCCCAGAACACGCTATCAACTACCCAAAACATCACATCAACCACCTAGAATACCCTAGCAATCACCCAGAATACCTAACAACTGCCCAGAATGCTCTAACAACCACCCAGAACACCTAACAACCACCCAGAATGCTCTAACAACCACCAGAACACCCTAGCAACCATCCAAAATCCCTCAGCAACCACCCAGAACACGCTAGCAACTACCCAAAATATCACATCAACTACCCAGGACACCTAACAACCACCCAGAATGCTCTAACAACCACCCAGAATGCTCTAACAACCACTCAGAACACCCTAGCAACCACCCAAAATCCCTCAGCAACCACCCAGAACACGCTTGCAACTACCCAAAACATCACAGCAACCACCTAGAATACCCTAACAACCACCCAGGACACCTAACAACCACACAGAATGCTCTAAGAACCACCCAGAACACCTAACAACCACCCAGAATGCTCGAACAACCACTCAGAACACCCTAGCAACCATCCAAAATCCCTCAGCAACCCCCCATAACACGCTATCAACTACCCAAAACATCACATCAACCACCTAGAATACCCTAACAATCACCCAGAACACCTAACAACCGCCCAGAATGCTCTAACAACCACCCAGAACACCTAACAACCACCCAGAATGCTCTAACAACCACCAGAACACCCTAGCAACCATCCAAAATCCCTCAGCAACCACCCAGAACATGCTAGCAACTACCCAAAACATCACAGCAACCACCTAGAATACCCTAACAACCACCCAGGACACCTAACAACCACCCAGAATGCTCTAACAACCACCCAGAACACCTAACAACCACCCAGAATGCTCTAACAACCACTCAGAACACCCTAGCAACCATCCAAAATCCCTTAGCAACCACCCAGAACACGCTAGCAACTACCCAAAACATCACATCAATCACCTAGAATGCCCTAACAACCACCCAGAAAACCTAACAACCACCCAGAATGCTCTAATAACCACCAGAACACAAGTGCAACCATCCAAAATCCCTCAGCAACCACCCAGAACACGCTAGCAACTACCCAAAACATCACATCAACTACCCAGGACACCTAACAACCACCCAGAATGCTCTAACAACCACCCAGAACACCTAACAACCACCCAGAATGCTCTAACAACCACTCAGAACACCCTAGCAACCATTCCAAAATCCCTCAGCAACCCCCCAGAACACGCTATCAACTACCCAAAACATCACATCAACCACCTAGAATACCCTAACAATCACCCAGAACACCTAACAACCGCCCAGAATGCTCTAATAACCACCCAGAATGCTCTAACAACCACCCAGAATGCTCTAACAACCACCAGAACACCCTAGCAACCATCCAAAATCCCTCAGCAACCACCCAGAACACGCTAGCAACTACCCAAAACATCACAGCAACCACCTAGAATGCCCTAACAACCACCCAGAATGCTCTAACAACCACTCAGAACACCCTAGCAACCATCCAAAATCCCTCAGCAACCCCCCAGAATACACTAGCAACTACCCAAAACATCACATCAACCACCTAGAATGCCCTAACAACCACTCAGAACACCTAACAACCACCCAGAATTCTCTAACAACCACCCAGAATTCTCTCACAACCACTCAGAACACCCTAACAACCATCCAAAATCCCTCAGCAACCACCCAGAACATGCTAGCAACTACCCAAAACATCACATCAACCATCTAGAATGCCCTAACAACCACCCAGGACACCTAACAACCACCCAGAATGCTCTAACAACCACCCAGAATGCTCTAACAACCACTCAGAGCACCCTAGCAACCATCAAAAATCCCTCAGCAACCACCTAGAACACGCTAGCAACTACCCAAAACATCACAGCAACCACCTAGAATGCCCTAGCAACCATGCTGAACAGCCCAGCAGCGCACTATTAACCACCAAGAATACCCTAGTAACCGGTTATCAGTGCACTAGCAACCACCCACATCTCAGCAACAATCAAGAACCCCCAGGAACTGCATAGCAACATATTAAAACCCACTTTGTGTTGGCCACATGTAATGTTCCTAACTGAGCTCATCCAGTTGATTGTTTACCTTTACTTATCGTCATTTCATTCATCACATATTGGCTTTGAGATTTTACTGTCGGACTGAATGCACCTCAATCTGTGGCTAATCAGATCTGCCTGTTGTTCTGCTGGGGGAGGGATGGCCTGACGCGAGCATGTTCAAACACAGGCGGAGATCGATCGGAGTGATCTAATTGGATATATTTCCTCTGACGCTTCCCCCGGCTGAATGCAGATGATGAAGAGTCTCTGAGAGCAGAAGGCCTTGCCTGGCCGATGTGTTAAAGAGGTTTTCCAAAGCCTCGCCAGCCTTGAAGTGCATGTCAATTTATCTCCCAGCCTTTCTAAAAGTCTTGTCTAAGTTAAAGCCCACTGTGACCATAAGAACACAATATCTCCGTGTTATTCTTCCTGCTGGAATATTTCCTTTCCTTCACTACAGCAAACTCTACTCTCTTCCACATGGCCATATGAGGGTTTATGAACTTGTTTATGTGTCTGCTAATTCAGTTTACATAACACACATTATGTTAGCATTAGCGAGTATTACCGGCGGCTAAGAGTATTACGTGTTACTGTATCCTTATTTCCTCAATCCGCTTTCACAAATTACTCAACATTCAGGGGCGTCATGCACCGATTCCCCCCCGACTCACTGGACAAGACGACACATGACGTCTGTCAGTAGTGTTTTCCGTTTCAGTGACCGCTTTTCTCAACACAAGGATTGTGTACAAATCATTTACCTAGAATCCATGGATGGATGGAGAGGTGGAACATAGATAGATAGATAGATAGATAGATAGATAGATAGATAGATAGATAGATAGATAGATAGATAGATAGATAGATAGATAGATAGATAGATGGATGGATGGATGGATGGATGGATGGATGGATGGATGGATGGATGGATGGATGGATGGATGGATGGATGGATGGATGGATGGATGGATGGATGGATGGATGGATGGATGGATGGATGGATGGATGGATGGAAGATAGATAGATAGATGGATGGATGGATGGATGG
>NC_137116.1:13843575-13863575 GCF_949357685.1 Gobio gobio
ATTAGATTTTATATCATTCTTTTTACAAAATATTTTTTCTTCTGTGAACAAAAAAAGTAGAAAAAGAGTCTTAAAATTGTGATTTTATTAATTTTTTCTATATACTCTAAACCCATTCTTTCAACCCAAATGGATAAAACCCAACCGTTGGTTTACATTTTTAATATATAAAATAAAATTCTCAAATATATTTAAAAATAATATTTATATATACAGTATATATAAAATACAATTCTCAAATATATTTAAAAATAATATTTATATATACAGTATATATAAAATACAATTCTCAAATATACATAAAAATAACATTTATATACAGTATATATATAAAATAAAATTCTAAAATATATTTAAAAATAATATTTATACAGTATATATATATAAAATAAAATTCTAAAATATATATAAAATAACATTTATATATACAGTATATATAATAAAATTCTAATACATATATATGAAATAATATTTATATATACAGTATATATAAAATAAAATTCAAAAATATATATATAAAAATATATATTTAATTTAATATATTAAATAAAAAATTTATATTTATATATACAGTATATATATATATATATATATATATATATATATATATATATATATATATATATATATATATATATATATATATATATATATATATATATATATATTATAATCCACTGTAAAAAAAAAGGTTGTTTCAACTTAAAAATATATATATATTACTTATAATTTTTTCTTATTATTATTTTAAGGCTGTTTGTGCTTAAATTAAGTTTAGTGAACTTAAATATCCAAGTTCTTAGAACAACTTCACATTTCAAGTTGACTAAACTTAAAAACTTAAGGCAGCGCAAACACTTACTTTTCAAAGTTGAAACAACAATATATATACAATTTAATTATATATATTTCAATTATATAATATACTACTATTATAAACTGTAAAAAAAAATATTTTTGGTTTAACTTAAAAAAGTAAGTTACCTGTTGCCTTAAAAAATATGTTTTTTTTTTGAGGGGCGGCAGTGGCTCAGTGGTTCATGTAGGTTGTCTACAAACCGGAAGGTTGGTGGTTCGATCCCCGGTTCCACCTGACCAAGTGTCGAGGTGTCCATGAGCAAGACACCTAACCCCAGCTGCTCCCGACGAGCTGGATGGCGCCTTGCATGGCTGACACCGCCGTCGGTGTATGAATGAGTGTGTGAATGGGTGAATGTGAGGCAAAAATGTAAAGCGCTTTGGATGGCCGTAGGTCTGTTAAAAGCGCTATATAAATGCAGTCCATTTACCATTTACCATTTTTAACTTTTGATAAATTTAATTGAAATTAAAAATGTAAGTTAATACAATAAAGGAGATTGGTTTAATAAATAGCAACACAAAATATTATGTTATCTGAACCACATAATTTAAATTGATTTGACAAAAGATAAAAAGCTGTGATCAATCAGTTTAAAAGTGTATGAATATTATGTATTTTATATTAAGTCTCAAACATGTTATTTGAGAGTGTAGGAAGTGAATAGTTCAATTTACTCATAAATTTAAATATCACAAATTTCAAAAGCTGTGCTGCAAATCAAAGTGTATAATAATGTGAAGAAATAAAAGTGAGTCCAGCACAACATTCTTCCCAAAAACTAAAAGCACTCAAATAAATCAAATCAGGAACAGAAGAGTATTTTTCTTGGGGAAGTTCAGCCAGTATTGTGCTTTTCAGAGTAATGCTTTATGATTTCTCAGCTTTAGTTGGGATCAGGTGGGATTTCTCCCGACACGTCGCGCTCTTGTGATGTAGACAGCGGCCAGGATGAAGGAAAACACAGGAGGGAATACATATGGCAAAGGAATGTCGGACTTTATTCCCAGACAGCTGATCCCCTTTGAAAGTCTTGGATCATAAATTAAACATATGCATTTTAATAATGCCGGGAACACGTGTCCTTACGCTTCCGGTCCGCTTTTATGAATGATTTGTTTTCGGAGCTCCAGGGCCGATGACAGCCGCATCCAAAAAAAGTGACGATTAACGAGCAAAAGTTAACGTGAAGGTCACAAAAGTGGCAGATTCACAAACGCCGCAGAAAGGTTAAACCTTAGGAAGCGCTTCATTAGCAGGAGAAACTGACCCGAGGCGGGAAAACAGAAAAAGTGACGTTTGGTTTTCAAATGTCAGTGCATACATTTGCATTTATCACACTTTGTACTGGTGGCTTTCGTTGTGCTCCTCCAGATTTGATTTTCTTGATGCATAACGACTGTTTCTAATGTGCATCTCGAGGGCCACGTGAGAAAGAGTCAAAGCTGTTTTAAGATCAGACGCCGGTCGCTTCAAAGCTCTCAGAAGCACAGAGCGTTAATTAAGCGGAGAAATAAAGACTGACCCAGCTGGTGTTTCTCCAATCAAACCGCCGTGTGTCTGCAGGCTCCGGGGCCGTTTGTCAGCGCGCTGGGAAAACTGTAAACGATCGTCGTGTGTGCTGTGGGTTTATACCGTAAGTGCTTCAAAATTGCCTTGAGCAGCGCAAAACAACAGAGAAAAGTCTGCGCTTGTGATGAAGTTTGCTGTCGGTTAATATTCCACACGGCAAACCCGACAAAACACTTTGAAACACACACTTGCTCGGTATTTTTCACTTGTTTTAAATACACTACATTGGCAAAAGTATCGGGGCGAGTTCAGGTGTTCAATCCCTTCATGGCCACAGGTGTGTGAATCAAGCTCTAGGCCTGCAGACGCTTCTACACACATTAGTGAGAGAATGGGCCGCTCTCAGGAGCGTGTGTGTGTGTGTGTTCGCTTCTACACACATTAGTGAGAGAATGGGCCGCTCTCAGGAGCGTGTGTGTGTGTGTTCGCTTCTACACACATTAGAGAGAGAATGGGCCGCTCTCAGGAGCGTGTGTGTGTGTGTTCGCTTCTACACACATTAGTGAGAGAATGGGCCGCTCTCAGAGAACTCAAGCCTGTGCAATAAGTCCAAATATTATACGAAATATTCCACACTCAACTGTTAGACAAAGTGGAAGCGATTGGGAACAACAGCAACTCAGCCGCAGAGAGTGGGGTCAGCGCATGCTGAGGGTCACAGTCAGAGTCAATAGAGACCTCGTGTGGCCTTCAGATGAGCTCAAGATCAGTGTGTAGAGCTTCATGGAATGGGTTTCCATGGCCGAGCTGCTCATCCAAGCCTTACATCATCAAGTGCAATGCAAAGCGTGGGATGCAGTGGGGTAAAGCGTGCCGCCACTGGACTCTAGAGCAGTGGAGACGTGTTCTCTGAGTGACCAATCACGCTTCTCTGTCTGAATCCTGAATTCTGGGTTTGGCGGTTGCCAGGAGAACGGGACTTGCCTGACTGCATTGTGCCAAGTGTAAAGTTTGGTGGAGGGGGGATTAGGGGGTTGGGTTGTTTTTCAGGGGTTGGTTCCCTTAGTTCCAGTGAAAGGAACTCTTAATGCTTCACTAAGACATTTTGGACAATTTCATGCTCCCAACTTTGAGGGAACAGTTTGCAATTGTGTTGGTTTAACCCAGCGGTTGTGTTTGTTTAACCCATGCAGCGATTGGGTTGGTTTAACCCAGCGATTGTGTTTGTTTAATCCATGCAGTGATTGTGTTGGTTTAACCCAGCGGTTGTGTTTGTTTAACCCATGCAGCGATTGGGTTGGTTTAACCCAGCGATTGTGTTTGTTTAACCCATGCAGCGATTGGGTTGGTTTAACCCAGCGATTGTGTTTGTTTAATCCATGCAGTGATTGTGTTGGTTTAACCCATAAAGGGATTGTGTTGGTTTAACCCATGCAGCGATTGGGTTGGTTTCACCAAGCGATTGTGTTGGTTTAACCCAGCGGTTGTGTTGGTTTAACCCAGCGGTTGTGTTGGTTTAACCCAGCGGTTGGGTTGTTTTAATCCAGCGATTGGGTTGGTTTAACCCAGCGATTGGGTTGGTTTAAACCAGCGATTGTGTTGGTTTAACCCAGCGATTGTGTTGGTTTAACTCAGCGATTGGGTTGGTTTAACCCAGCGATTGGGTTGGTTTAAACCAGCGATTGTGTTGGTTTAACTCAGCGATTGGGTTGGTTTAACCCAGCGATTGGGTTGGTTTAAACCAGCGATTGTGTTGGTTTAACTCAGCGTTTGGGTTGGTTTAACTCAGCGATTGGGTTGGTTTAACCCAGCGATTGGGTTGGTTTAAACCAGCGATTGTGTTGGTTTAACCCAGCGATTGGGTTGATTTAACCCAGCGATTGTGTTGGTTTAACCCAGCGATTGGGTTGGTTTAACCCAGCGATTGGGTTGGTTTAAACCAGCGATTGTGTTGGTTTAACCCAGCGATTGGGTTGGTTTAAACCAGCGATTGTGTTGGTTTAACCCAGCGATTGGGTTGGTTTAACCCAGCGATTGGGTTGGTTTAACCCAGCGATTGGGTTGGATTGGGTTGGTTTAACCCAGCGGTTGGGTTGGTTTAACCCAGCGATTGGGTTGGATTGGGTTGGTTTAACCCAGCGGTTGGGTTGGTTTAACCCTGCGGTTTTCACTAAACCGTTTTCACACCGTGCTAGGCAGTTTTATTTAACCCAACTATTGTTTAAAAATGACTATATGGCTGGCCTAAAATGAACCCAAAATAAATTGGAAATTAAAAATCAGACACATTATTACTAGAGACAACAATAATAATCAAAAGGTAAACATTTATTAATAAGCAATTTAATAAATGTTTATTGCTAATTATTATTCACTAAACTTATGAAAAATGTTAATTTATTAAACATATTAATACATGTTAATTTCCAACATACTCTGGGTTCCTTTTTAAGCAAGCAATACAGTCATTTTTAAACAATAGTTTAAAACCAGTAGGCAAACATTTAACTCAATCGCTGGGTTAATTGGGTTGTTTTTAACCCAGAGTGATGTAAAAGTAGTAATGAACATTAACTAAGATGAATAAATGTTGGTTCCTGTTAGCTATGGATCCTTAAAAAACAAGTAAAACAAGACAAAAATCTTTTTTTTTTGCAGTGCATTCTTCTCCTGGGCTTCATATCTGCGCTACATTCATCATGTCGGAGCGGTTGGACGCAGTGGCTTCGGTCCCACACATAAAGTTAAATCGGTTGTTTAGATTGGCCGTCTCTGAGAAAATCCCGGCGCGATGAGGTCATCGAGGAGCCGTCAATATGGATTACACCAAATTGCTGGGCTGTCTGTGGGAGCTCAGGACGAACGGCTCAAGTACGACTGTGAGAGAACTGTGTGCAATTTAAAGGTGCGTTTTCCCTCCTGACAAGCCCCTAATTGAGGATAAAGGCTCTTTTCAGGTGCCCACAGCTGTAGAGTCATTACAGCTTTTGATTTGAATGTGATTTCTTCGGCTAAGCCCGACCTGGATCGAATTATCCCGGACGTTTGTGAGAACGTGTCACTCTCAGGCCCTTTCAAGCGCCATCAGGAAGACATCATGGGTGTAAAAATCAATGGCCTTTTAGCATGTCACTGATTCACACGTTTAGGCAGGAAAACTTTGGCTAAATGAACAACATGTGCTGACGCACTTACAGCGCTTCAGGAAGTGATGGCTTCTTTAAAGCAGTCAAAGGTTGGGAGAAACTCAGCGCCTGTTAACTAACTAATGTCACTCACTTCATCTTACAGTGTGAAACCCAAAACCTCAGCAGATACAGACACGGCTCGGGTTCATAAATCACTGCCTAAAAATGAGTTAAAGTGATAGTTCAGCCAAATATGAAAGCTCTTCATTAAAGGGTCATAACACACACAGTTTCTGCCAGTCTGGTGTTAGTCTTGAGTATCTGTAGAGTAGTGTTGATCCTTCATATCTCCCAAGAGTCTTTAGTTTATCATTTTTATAAAAGACAGAAACACTGAACCGATTCTTTCTGAACACAGCCGAGCTCGTGGAGGCGTGCAGTGGGCGGAGCTAAAGACACACACACACACACACACACACACACACACACACACACACACACACACACACACACACACATCATGGCATTATCCCTTGATAACTCTCGATTCACTATACATTGGAGTTGTTCACATTATATGCACTTACTCGCCGATTGCCAACAAAACACACACATTTGCTGCAGTTTCGCTCACGCCTGCGGTTTCCACTCATGACCGGGAACACACACACACACACACACTTGCAGAACTCTGGAAACACAAACTGCATCCACTGTTCCCTTAACGCTGGATTATTTGGGAAGCTGAACAAGGTCTCATAACGCACACATGTTCTCACGTAGAGAAAACACATCGCGGAGCAAAGAGGAGTCTAACAACACGCCGACACACAGGACTAGGGCTGTAACCAACCAAAGAAAATCTTGGTCGACTAAATTCCTAAAATTTCCGACAAAAAATTACGTTAGGGAAAAAACTTTAAATGAATTAGCTGCGCACTGTGTGCAGTACTTGGTAGCCTTGTTGTCTGCCTAAATGAATTATAAATAAACATAAAAAACGAGTAGGCTATTTGAAGTATATTAAATAGTTTTTGACCTGATTATTTTGCACTGAAATGAGTCTGACACACGATATCATAGCCTATGATTTCCCAAAATATAGTATGTTGTCAACTAGTGATATCACAAGAACTTCAGAGGAATATGCAACATAATTTAGACAACTGTTTTTGTCATATGTATTATAATAACTGACAGACACTATTATTTCAGCCGCTCTGTGCAGCTCAGCTTCGCGGCTGAGACACGAATAGACTATTAACTTAAAGCTTTTACTCTTAAACACAAGAGGCATGTCCACTTTTATATAAAAAAAGGAATATTTATTAAACAAGCCAGATCAAGAGCAGAAACTAAATGAAGTGCATAACTGAAAAATAAAGCATAGGCTCAAAACTAATAGGCCTACAAATAGTGGGCACAGCGCATCGCTCATTAGTCTCCAAATAAAAAACATTGAAATATTGCAATTCTGATATGTTCATATAGCCTACTCAAAACAGACGGGGCAACCTAACGCAGACGAGTTAGCTCACCGTCTTTAGCTGATATGACATGTTTGTCGTCGAGCTGTGATATGCAAACTGTTGCTTGCAAAATTTGCATTCAACTTTTTTCCCATTTTCTATTTTTAGAAAATGCTGCCACACTGCAGATGTCTTTGTTGACATGGTAGAAGAGGACTGACTAGGCAAACGCTCTCACAGTTAAATAAATAATACACAGCACAGTAGCCTAAAGTTACTTCAATCTGTCTCTCTTCTCCAGTGGGTTGGGCTAATCCAAAAGAAGAGAAAACAAGGGGGGTGTCCTGAAGACAGACTGTTACCTGTGAAACAGGGGTGCTCTGAAAACACCCCCATTAGCAATTAGTGTTTTCCACCTGATGAAAAGAATGCGGCAAAACTGATTAAATGAACGCGGAACGGGAGGAATGGACGCCGTGTGCTGCGGACCAAATAAGAAAAGGATCATCCAGACTGTTACCAGCAACAAGTCCAAAAGCCAGGGTCTGTCATGGTATGGGGTTGTGTCAGTGCCCTTGGCAAAGGTAACTTGCACTTCTGTGAAGGCACCATTAATGCTGAAAAGTACATAGAGATTTTGGAGCATAATATGCTGCCTTCAAGAAGACATCTTTTCCAGGGACGTCCATGCATATTTCAACAAGACAATGCAAAACCACATTCTGCACACATTACAAAGTCCTGGCTGCGGAGGAAGAGGGTTCGGGTACTTGACTGGCCTGCCTCAGTCCCGACCTGTCTCCAATAGAGAATGTGTGGAAGACCCCGTACTGTTGCCCACCTTAAGACTTGTTTGCAGGAAGAATGGGACAAAATTACACCTGAAACACTTCATCACTTGGTGTCTTCAGTTCCTAAACATCTTTTAAGTGTTGTGAAAAGGAATGGCAACATTACAAAGTGGTAAATGCTTTACTGTCCCAACTTTTTTTGAAATGTGTTGCAGGTCTGAATGACAGGAAAGGATGCATATTTACAAATGACATGAAGTTGACCAGACAAAACATGAAATATTTTGTGTTCATATTGTCTGCAATGAAATACAAGTCAAAGTAAATTTAGAAATCACTTCTTTTTTTATTTATTTGCGTTTTCCATACTGTCCCAACTTCTTCTGATTTGGGGTTGTAATAATTTAATAGAAATGTAAACAATAAATAGCGTTTTGTGTCTCTTTAATGTGTCGTGATCGCTGTAGCGCCTCAAGCTGCTCGTGAACCGATCATCTCTGAATCTAGTTCACTGATAAGCATGAAATAAACATGAATGAACACTTAAAGAAACGTTGTTTCAACCGCGTAAAAGACGTCAGCACACACCGTTTTTCCAAGTTCAAGTCCAGCGACGTTAATCTACGAACTCTCCTGACTTCTTTTGTCGGACAAAATGGCAGATTCTGAGATGTGATTGGTCAGATCGATTGTCAATCAAACTCGCGGCGAAGGGTGAATTCCACCCTTTCTGACGTCATACAGAGCTACACTCGAAAACAACTTTTTTGAAACTTGTCTGAATCCTGAAAGAGTGTATTCGGCACAGAAATACTCCAACTCGTGTTTTGAGAGGTTGTTCATGTTTATCATGAGAATCAACTCTTGAAAAATAAGGCAGATTGCAGGAAATAGCATTAGACCCCCCCCCCCCCTATGAGGCTTTTAACATTGGTGGTGTTATTAAAAGTCATTTAAATCTAATTATGTGCAATATGCTTGAAAATAAGCTGTTTCTTAATCGCTCTGGAATCAGCTTCACATGTATCAACGCTTAATGTCAAAATCTGTGATATTGTTATTGATGTCACACAAAACAGATGAAGTAAGAAGTAAACAACACAAAACAATTCACTTTAAAATGACAGGTGAAAATAAAGACAGAAGACTTAAAGAGATATATACAATATTTCAACTCTTGTATAGACAAAGAATTTCCAAAATGAAAGTCAGTGTTGTTAGCTGTCTCAGGGTTTGATTCCCAGGGAAAGCAAGAACTGACAAAATGTAAAATGTGTACCTTGAATGCAATGTAAGTCGCTCTGGATAAAAGCGTCTGCCAAATGCATAAATGTAGCCTGGTCCTACCAGACTCTCGTACACTTCATTTGTACAGAGAGCAGAGGTGGACAGTAACAAAGTACATTTACTTGAGTACTGTACTTAAGTACACTTTTTGAGTATCTGTACTTTACTGAAGTATTATTTTTTAGGAAAACTTTTACTTTAACTACACTACATTTCAAAGACAAATATTGTACTTTTTACTCCACTACATTTCTACAAAGGTCCTCGAAGTCAAAAGTCGTTTCTGTAGCAGCTTTGCAAGTCAGTGGATGATTTTCTTTCTTCTTAAAAGTTTTTTTTTTTTTTTTTTTTGCAAAATGTAAATGTCTGGGAGAAAGAGAAGCATAGACATATGGATGAATCTGAAAAAGCATGATGAAAGAGCTCAGTTCAGTCTGTTTGGCAGAGCACGAGTACTGAATAGAGCTTTCTTTTGTGTTTTTTTCGCACTTAAACAGACCAATACACACAAAATGTCAAAATTTTCATTTTGGAAAGAATTCACGTAAACAAAGTTGATTATGTCTTAAGTGAACGTAAACAGTTGGGGGAATATCGGATGTGTATCAGTGTGTAGGATTTGTGCATTCTGCCTTAAAGTGACAGCAGCTTTGTAAAAAGATTTGTAACTTTTAAGTATTTAAATTAGTTCAAGGTGGTCGTATGGAGCATCACTGACTGGCTTAAACCAGCATGGCATAGCGTGCATTTATACAACAATGCAACAATAATAAAATAATGCATTGACATAAAAAAGAAAATGTACTTTTGATACTTACGTACTTTTAAAAGCAAGTACTTTTACTTAAGTAAAAATAGTTTTTAACAACTTTCACTTGTAACAGAGTAATATTTGACCAGTAGTACTTTTACTTTCACTCGAGTAATGGAGTTGTGTACTTTGTCCACCTCTGACAGAGAGTCTGGCCGCTCTCCATTAACAAGCGTTTACTTCCTTGAAGGTGGGAACTCTGTTGAAGTTTAAAACTATTGGATCTGTCCAGAGCCACTCTGGATCTGCAATTAATAATCGCTAACGTTTGGTCGTGACGTGTGTCGTGCGCCGTTCGCCTCTGTTTCTCACATGGAAGTCCGTAAAAATAACTGTGCAGATTGTGCACCTCAGTGATAAACCTAAACCTTGTGCATTGGGATGGTGATTTATTCACAGTGGAGAGTTTTGTGATCGGTAACCCGCTGCTCTCGTGGTCAGTAACGTGATTGTGCTGTAAATATGCTTGCTGTGATAAGAATAAATGCTGCTGTAAATAACGGCCCAATTCAAATGTTTACGTGCTTTTCTTCTTTTTATTTTTTGAGTGGTGATGAAATATATTGCTCTTGTAAACACTCGCCAGCATTAAAAGAAATACAAGTCTAGAAATGCATCCAAATGACAGCGAAGCGCAGCCGTACGGTGCTCTGCAGGGGTCAAAAAGTATATAAACAGTGAATTTTGAAGTGATATATTCTTGAAAATTCATAGATGTGGATTCGTTTTAAATGACCACACGACCTGGTGTTTGTCTAAAGCAGTCGGTCATTCGGCCAGGGATTTTTACGCGGGTGGTGGGAGACGGACGGCAATAAAATCACTGACTAGCCGCTGTAAATGATGACAATACCTTCCGACCGCACGAGAAACAATTACCGTCCCAATAGGGCTTCAGCAACTCTGTCACCACTAACGGAGCGAGCTGGAAAATCAAACTTTTCCCGGGACACAACATCATGGCCACCAACAAAACTCAGCAAAGATTGTTCTTGCTCCGGCTATAACTTCTGGATATTCGGTAGCGGTGCCACAACGGACCGAACGGCTTCACTTGCATCTTTCTCCACCGCCATTACTGAACTACAACTCAAACTAGCGTTCTCAGCCACGCCCTCTGTTCGCTGATTGGACCGGTAAAAATTTGTTCGGAGAAAACCTAAGCATACCGCAGACCCAGATGGAGAACTGAAGTAAAATGAAAATTGAGCGGAAGTACGTAGGAGGGCGGAGCCAGGCTAAGTGTTGTTGGAACCCAATGTTTTTTAAAATATGTTTTATTTTCCTTGGCTGAACTGTTTCTGAAAGAGTCTCTTCTGCTCACTAAAGCTGCATTTATCAGATCACAACTCCAGTAAACAGTGAAATATTCCTCCATTGTAGATCATCTGTTCTCTATGTGATTATACAGTAAAGTGTAATTTATTCCTGTGATCAAATCATCATTCCTCCAGTCTTCAGTGTCACATGATCCTTCACTAATCACTCTCATATGAGGATGATTATTTATTGATGAAAACTGTTCATATGTTTGTGAAAACTGTGATACATTTTATTGCTCAGGATTCTTTGATGAATAGAAGGTTCAGAAAGAACAGCATTTAATTAAAAATACAATCTTTTGTAACACTATAAATGTCTTTACTGTCACTTTTGGTCATTTTAATGCATCCTTGATGAATAAAAGTATTAATTTGCGTGTCACATGAATCATAATCACGCGTGCTGAAACGTTGATTCATGCGCTGACTGTCATGACCGCACCAGAGTTAGGTTTATGTTTCGGTGGCTGATGTTCAAACTTCTGGCAGCCTGTTTATAATCGAATAAAAACCCTCAATTCTGAGTGAACGAGTCGTGTATAAATCCGGCGTAAACACACACATTCTACAGAAATACACTACTATACTAATCTTGCTATGGCAACTAATGTCTGCCTTTTTATGATTGGACAAACGGATAGCCCCGCCCCCAACTCACATCATCTGCACTAAACAAGAAGAAACCGGTTCATCAGCAGCGCTGGTTACGAAAGTATTTTTCCCATTGGGAATGTCTTTGTTAAAGTATTATAAGCCTTGAACCAAACCGAACAGACACAAGGTGAATCATAACATTACAAACTTTCATTTGAAACTAAAAAGTATTTAAAAATCAGACAAAAATATAAAGACTGTGAACTGAACAGCTTTAGTGAGGGAAAGAACTACAATCCCATGAAGCATTGCAAACAGCATTATTAAACAAAAAATTATGGAGTATATAAAACATATAAACAATATATTTTAAGTGAATTGCAAAATATTATATATTCAAATATTTAAATAATTTGAGAGTGTAGACTCGATTACGTCATTTGCAGTGTTTAATGGAAGTGGGCGGAGCTAATGAGATCTTTTTGCTCTCTCTGATTGGTGGAATGTTAGTACAGCATCATGGGTAATGTAGTTTTCACCACGGAATCCACTGTTAAACGTAACATATTATATATTCAAATATTTAAGTATTTTGAGAGTGTAGACTCAATTACGTCATTTGCAGAGCTTCATGGAATTGGGCGCTGCTAATGAGATCTTTTTGCTCTCTCTGATTGGTGGAATGTTTGTACAGCATCATGGGTAATGTAGTTTTCACCACGGATTCCACTGTTAAACATAAAATATAATTATATATTCAAATATTTAAGTATTTTGAGAGTGTAGATTCGATTACGTCATTTGCCGTGTTTGATGGAAGTGGGCGGCTCTAATGAGATCTTTTTGCTCTCTGATTGGTGGAATTTTTGCACAGCATCATGGGTAATGTAGTTTTTCACCAAGGATTCCACTGTTAAACATAAAATATCATTATATATTAAAATATTTAAGTATTTTGAGAGTGTAGACTCGAATACGTAATTTGCAGTGTTTAATGGAAGTGGGCGGAGCTAATGAGATCTTTTGCTTTCTCTGATTGGTGGAATGTTAGTACAGCATCATGGGTAATGTAGTTTTTTACCATGGATTCCACTGTTAAACATAAAATATTATATATTCAAATATTTAAGTATTTTGAGAGTGTAGACTCGATTACGTCATTTGCTGCATTTAATGGAAGTGGGCGGATCTAATGAGATCTTTTTGCTCTCTCTGATTGGTGGAATGTTTGTACAGCATCATAGATAATGTAGTTTTTCACCAAGGATTGCACTGTTAAACATAAAATATCATTATATATTCAAATATTTAAGTATGTTGAGAGTGTAGACTCGATTACGTCATTTGCCATGTTTCATGGAAGTGGGCGGAGCTAATGAGATCTCTCTCTGATTGGTGGCATTTTTGAACAGCATCATGGGTAATGTAGTTTTTCACCACGAATGGCACTGTTAAACACTATTATTGTAAAACTAAGTTAAACTAAGGCTGGCAGGCTGACGACTTCAATGTCATCGATTAAGAACCTCGCAGCTTCACACAGAGTAAAAACAGTTCTTATACGTCATAAGTTGAAGAGAGCATTTGAACATTTCACACTGAAACATCCCCATCCGCAGGACCGAAGTCTCTCTGAACTTTAGACAGCAATAACACACTCTGCGCATTGAGCGTTTTGATCAGACGCTCGTGTTTCTAGAGGACGTTTGTCCAGCGTCTGAGTGCAGGATCCATTATCATCAGCCCTCGGCCTTCCATCTGCAGAACAGCCCAAATGAAACCATCTGTTTTTGCCATCTGTACCCTATTTGTTAATTATTCCTGGGCCAACACTGTGTCTTTCTTCCTTTCCCTCGCTCGCTCACTCACTCACTCAAATACCTCACATTTTTCTCTTTCTCTACACTTCTCCTCCTTGCCCACCGGTTGGGAAAAGCCGTGTGGTCACATCACATCGAGCTTTCAACGTCTTAATAAAGATGGAGATTGCATCATGTCTGGAGTTATTAATCAACTCTCGCTGATTTTTTTCATGCGCTTGTCAGATTTTACGAAGGGGCGGCGCCTGCTGCATTAAACCTCATAACCAAGAGCCCTTATCTGATGGGATGATTAGGATCTGATTAATCAAACTGGAAATCATTAAAAGCTGCGCCATCCCAACATCTGCGCGATCACATGACCTCTGTCACACCAACCGCTGAAGTTTGATTGGTTAACCTTGATTAGTTTGGTGTGTATACACTTTAACAACAGGAATGGATCCTCACAAATGCAGGTTTATTTGTGATGTCGTCTGTTCTGTATTTCATTATTCAGTCTCATAAATCACAGGACAGAACTTTATTTCTGAATCTGCATTCATTTGCTTGATTACACTTTTAAAACATCAGAGAAATGAGAAGAGCTGAGAATCACATGCTATCATCCTGAACTATACAGCAGTTTATAACACCATCCGTCCGTCCGTCCGTCCATTCATTCATTCATCCATTTAACCATCCATCCATCCATTTATCCATCCATTTATCCATCCATTTATCCATCCATTCATCTATCCATCCATCCATTTATCCATCCATTTATCCATCCATTTATCCATCCATCCATCCATCCATCCATCCGTCCATCCATCCATTCGTCCGTCCACCCATCCATTTATTCATCCATTTATCCATCCATGCATTCATCCACCTATCCATCCATCCAATCATCTATTGTTGCTCCATCCATCCATCCATTTATCCATCCATCCATCCATCCATTTATCCATTCATCCATCCATCCATCAATCCATCCGTCCATCCGTCCATCCGTCCATCCATCCATCCGTCCGTCCATCCATCCATCCATCCATCCATCCATCCATCCGTCCATCAGTCCATCCATCCGTCCATCCGTCCGTCCGTTTATCCATCCATCCATCAATCCATCCATCCGTCCGTCTGTCCGTCCATCCAACAATCCGTTCATCCATCCATCCGTCCATCCATCCATCCATCCATCAATCCATCCATTTATCCATCCATACATCCGTCCATCCATCCGTCCATCCATCCGTCCGTCCATCCATCCGTCCTTCCATCCATCCATCCATCCATCCGTCCGTCCGTCCGTCCGTCCGTCCGTCCATCCATCCATCCATCCGTCCGTCCGTCCATCCATCCATCCATCCATCCATCCGTCCATCCATCCATCCATCCATCCATCCATCCGTCCATCCATCCATCCATCCATCCATCCGTCCGTCCGTCCATCCATCCATCCGTCCGTTCATCCATCCATCCATCCATCCATCCGTCCGTCCATCCATCCGTCCGTCCGTCCGTCCATCCATCCGTCCATCCATCCATCCGTCCGTCCATCCATCCATCCATCCATCCATCCATCCATCCATCCATTCATCTATTCATCCATCCATCCATCCGTCCATCCAACCGTTCATCAATCCATCCGTCCATCCATCCATCCATCCGTCCGTCCGTCCATCCATCCATCCGTCCGTTCATCCATCCATCCATCCATCCATCCGTCCATCCATCCGTCCGTCCGTCCATCCATCCATCCGTCCATCCATCCATTATCCATCCATTCATCTTTTCATCCATCCATCCATCAATCCATCCATTTATCCATCCATACATCTGTCCATACATCCGTCCATACATCCGTCCATACACCCGTCCATCCATCCGTCCGTCCATCCATCCATCCGTCCATCCATCTATTCATCCATCCGTCCATCCATCCATCCGTCCATCCATCCATCCATCCATCCATCCATCAGATGGAAAAATTCATTCTGAAAGTGATTCCAGTGTCCATTTCTCTGTGTTGTTATTGTTATAGTTGCATCCATTGCATCCATCCATCCATCCGTCCGTCCGTCCGTCCATCCATCCATCCGTCCGTTCATCCATCCATCCATCCATCCGTCCATCCGTCCGTCCGTCCGTCCGTCCGTCCATCCATCCATCCATCCGTCCGTCCGTCCATCCATCCATCCATCCATTCATCTATTCATCCATCCATCCATCCGTCCATCCAACCGTTCATCAATCCATCCGTCCATCCATCCATCCGTCCGTCCGTCCATCCATCCATCCGTCCGTTCATCCATCCATCCATCCATCCATCCGTCCATCCATCCATCCATCCGTCCGTCCGTCCGTCCGTCCATCCATCCATCCATCCGTCCGTCCGTCCATCCATCCATTATCCATCCATTCATCTTTTCATCCATCCATCCATCAATCCATCCATTTATCCATCCATACATCTGTCCATACATCCGTCCATACATCCGTCCATCCATCCGTCCGTCCATCCATCCATCCGTCCATCCATCTATTCATCCATTCGTCCATCCATCCATCCGTCCATCCATCCATCCATCCATCCATCCATCAGATGGAAAAATTCATTCTGAAAGTGATTCCAGTGTCCATTTCTCTGTGTTGTTATTGTTATAGTTGTGGACTCTGCTATTCTTTTATATTATTTTTTTAAACTATATATTTATCGTTATTGTTATTGGTGTGAACGGGCCTTTAGTTCTTCTGCTGTTCAGGGAATCAGTTTCTATTTGAAATCTGAGTTCTTTATCGTGAGTTCCTTTGATCGTTTCATCCATAAAACAGACCAGAAAAGAAATCAAGGTTTTTCCAGAACAAATCCAAAGCCCTTCTGAGACTGAAGCCCCAAACACTCTGAGAATGTCCCATCATGCATCTGTCAGCAGTGATGAGCATCATGAGCTCAGTTTCAGACGCTCAGAGTGGTCAGCTCAGGGGTTCACCGGATTAACCGCCTCTTTAGAGACGTTATTAACGCGTGTGAACTCGGCAATAAGCCTCTTTCCTCACGGTCCTGACGGAGCAAATGAACATCAGGCCGTCATAATCCACACTCAGGGAAAGTGTGATCCGGGACGGCTGATGTTTACAGGCAGGGAAGCAGCAAATGACGGATTCTGGTGATAAAACCTCAACTAGTTGAGAGTGTGAGTGTGAGGAGAGAGAGCTCTTTGTGTAGCCTATATAATATTTTCATACTTGATGATGTAAAACAAGGGGCAGAAGCACATGAAGAACGGGATGTTTGCAGGAAGTCCAGCAGAATCTGTGTGTGATCTCATCATGAAACCAGAACCACATTCAGACTCTGTGTTTGAGGTGGTGTGTGTGTGTGTGTACAGGTTAATCCTGACACTCGTAATGTTCGGAGGTATTATTGATCCGACTGACGCTGTTGTGTGAGAACTGACCTGAGCTGCACAATGACATCATTTTCTGCATAACTGCTTTATAGATGAAATTAATTGAATAATTGATGATCGTCACAACGTAAGTGAATCAACACTGAACCACAGCCAGCTGCTCTGGGGGTTGTACTTGTTTTCCAGCACGAATATCTAAGCATTTTTTAATCAAGATACATTTACTTGAGAAGCAAAATGACTTAATATTTTAAGCCTTGCTTTCTGAAAGAAAAAGAGATCAAAATTAAGCAAATTTATGCTTAAAACAAGAGAAAAATATCTGCCAGTGGGGTCAGGAAAATAATCTTGTTTTCATTTTGACCCCAGTGGAAGATGGAGAGATGGACGGACGGACAGACAGATAGATAGATAGATAGATAGATAGATAGATAGATAGATTCTAGATTCTGCTGGGTTACTCTTTATTTTGATGGTCCACTTTAGTCATTCTACTAACTATAAGTAACTTTGCAACTATCTCAACTCATTCTACTAAGCGAACCCTAACCAAACCGACTACTAATGCTCTCATGAGAGTCTGTAAAGGGGACCATTGAGTAAAGAGTGAGCTCCTGCAGTAACAGATGGAGGAGTCTGGCTCCTGCAGTAACAGATGGAGGAGTCTGGCTCCTGCAGTATGAGATGGAGGAGTCTGGCTCCTGCAGTAACAGATGGAGGAGTCTGGCTCCTGCAGTAACAGATGGAGGAGTCTGGCTCCTGCAGTATCAGATGGAGGAGTCTGGCTCCTGCAGTATCAGATGGAGGAGTCTGGCTCCTGCAGTAACAGATGGAGGAGTCTGGCTCCTGCAGTAACAGATGGAGGAGTCTGGCTCCTGCAGTATCAGATGGAGGAGTCTGGCTCCTGCAGTAACAGATGGAGGAGTCTGGCTCCTGCAGTATCAGATGGAGGAGTCTGGCTCCTGCAGTGTGTAGATGGAGGAGTCTGGCTCCTGCAGTATCAGATGGAGGAGTCTGGCTCCTGCAGTATCAGATGGAGGAGTCTGGCTCCTGCAGTATCAGATGGAGGAGTCTGGCTCCTGCAGTAACAGATGGAGGAGTCTGGCTCCTGCAGTATCAGATGGAGGAGTCTGGCTCCTGCAGTATCAGATGGAGGAGTCTGGCTCCTGCAGTATCAGATGGAGGAGTCTGGCTCCTGCAGTATCAGATGGAGGAGTCTGGCTCCTGCAGTATCAGATGGAGGAGTCTGGCTCCTGCAGTATCAGATGGAGGAGTCTGGCTCCTGCAGTATCAGATGGAGGAGTCTGGCTCCTGCAGTATCAGATGGAGGAGTCTGGCTCCTGCAGTATCAGATGGAGGAGTCTGGCTCCTGCAGTAACAGATGGAGGAGTCTGGCTCCTGCAGTAACAGATGGAGGAGTCTGGCTCCTGCAGTGTGTAGATGGAGGCGTCTGGCACCTGCAGTGTGTAGATGGAGGCGTCTGGCACCTGCAGTGTGTAGATGGAGGAGTCTGGCTCCTGCAGTAACAGATGGAGGAGTCTGGCTCCTGCAGTAACAGATGGAGGAGTCTGGCTCCTGCAGTAACAGATGGAGGAGTCTGGCTCCTGCAGTATCAGATGGAGGAGTCTGGCTCCTGCAGTAACAGATGGAGGAGTCTGGCTCCTGCAGTAACAGATGGAGGAGTCTGGCTCCTGCAGTAACAGATGGAGGAGTCTGGCTCCTGCAGTAACAGATGGAGGAGTCTGGCTCCTGCAGTATCAGATGGAGGAGTCTGGCTCCTGCAGTAACAGATGGAGGAGTCTGGCTCCTGCAGTATCAGATGGAGGAGTCTGGCTCCTGCAGTAACAGATGGAGGAGTCTGGCTCCTGCAGTAACAGATGGAGGAGTCTGGCTCCTGCAGTAACAGATGGAGGAGTCTGGCTCCTGCAGTATCAGATGGAGGAGTCTGGCTCCTGCAGTATGAGATGGAGGAGTCTGGCTCCTGCAGTATGAGATGGAGGAGTCTGTGTTCAGAGAGATGATGCAGGAACAACAGTGCTGTAATTGGAACAGTGTTAACAGCAGCAGGAGGAGAAACGTCCAGAGTTTGAACAGGAGATCCTCTGTGACTTCATTAATTGGAAGAGGAGGCTTAAGTAATGAAACTCTGTCCCAAAATCAGCCTCGCAGCTCAGCAGTGATGATCCGCTGAGACTCACCTTACAGACAGAAACTGGGGCTTTTCTCCAGGAATGTTGTGTGACCTCGTTTATTGTGTGTGTTGTGGGACGATGGGAACATGTGGTGTTTGTTTCAGAGCTTACTGCTGTTTTAACTCGATTGAGACCTTATTTCTAACGCAAGAGCACGGCCATTTGTAACATGAGTGTCATTTACTTCCAGTTATATTTAGCTGAACTAAACATCTTAATGCTGCTTTGTATTATTATTTTAACGAATTGCTGTTTTTATAAACATACACTGGTTTGTAACACAAATAGTTTTATCATTTACTGCTCCTGTTATTCTTCTAGTTATATAACAGCTAACGGGGAACATTCTGCAAGGTTATGAGCAAACAGCCAGAAGATTGGATGGATGAATGGATGGATAGATGGATGGATGGATGGAACAACAATAGAAGATTGGATGGATGGATGATGAATGAATGAATGGAACAATAATAGAAGATTGGATGGATGGATGATGAATGAATGGAACAATAATAGAAGATTGGATGGATGGATGATGAATGAATGGAACAATAATAGAAGATTGGATGGATGGATGGATGATGAATGAATGGAACAACAATAGAAGATTGGATGGATGGATGGATGGATGGATGGAACAAGAATAGAAGATTGGATGGATGGATGGATGGATGATGAATGAATGGAACAATAATAGAAGATTGGATGAATGGATAGATGATGAACGAATGGAACAAAAATAGAAGATTGGATGGATGGATGGATGGATGGATGGAACAAGAATAGAAGATTGGATGGATGGATGATGGATGAATGA
>NC_137116.1:13866075-13898575 GCF_949357685.1 Gobio gobio
AACAACAATAGAAGATTAGATGGATGGATGGATGAATGGATGAATGTTCTTGGTTTTAAGCGAACGTTAGATTATCCATTCTATAATTTTGAAATGTTATTTCTGGAAGTTTTGTGAAGGGTCATCAGTTTTGTGAAGGGTCATGAATGATGACTGAGGGATGTGCAGATGAGCTGCTCACTCCTGCTCTTCAGAGTTTAACAGCGTCTGCTCATGATCTCCTCCACCTTTATCTCCACACCTTCACTCCTGCTCTCCAGAGTTTAACAGCGTCTGCGCATGATCTCCTCCACCTTTACCTCCACACCATCACTGCTGCTAAATCCAGACGCTCCAGTATTAAACGTCACGCGCACGATTTACAGTCATGCTTTTATTTCAATTGAAAATGAAAATACATCACGAGTCGCCGCAGTCCTGAGCGGTGTGAGTTTTTAATCAGGTGTACACCATTTGAAAATTGTTTACTGTAGTAAGCACTCATCTCACGCGCGGGACATTTACGCCCTATATGACACAAAATCAATACGCTCTAAATAAACTTCAGCAACGAGAACACACATATTTCTTTCCTTGTTGTTCATGGCTCTACAAATAATTATTGGGTTTCATAAAACCGCTCTCTGACAAGCCATAACGTCCAGGTGGCTCCACTCCCAACTCTTAATATCAAATATTATCTTGAGTTTATAGTTTGTCGATATGCTTGTAACTTCAAATACTTCATTTCTTTCTCTTTTTTTTAAATGTGTAAATCAAGAAACATTTTTTACATTCCTGTCTGATGATATTCTGAGCTAGGGTTGGGTACCGAACTCAGTACTTTTAAAGGAACACTCCACTTTTTTGGAAAATAGGCTCATTTTAAAAGTCCCCTAGAGTTAAATAGTTGAGTTTTACCGTTTTTGAATCCATTCAGCCGATATTTGTATCTGGCGGTAGCACTTTTAGCATAGCTTAGCATACATCATTGATTCTGATCAGTCCATTAGCATCTCATTCAAAAAATGACCAAAGACACTTTCAATATTTTTCCTATTTAAAACTTGACTCTTCTACAGTTACATCGTGTGCTAAGACCAACAGAAAATGAAAAGTTGTGATTTTCTACACCTATATGGCTAGAACTACTTTCTCCTTCCTGCGTAATAGTCGCGGATCTTCGCGGCCGTACCATGGCTGCAGCGGCGCAATGATTGGTTGATATTCTGTGAAACATGGTGGTAGTTACACCTTCGACTTACTATCACAGCCCTTTACAACACACACAACCATGGCTAATCACAGCTAAAGCCACAACACAATTTGTCGGCTGCAAGCCTGAACCTTTCTCTGCAACTACACGAACTTAGAGCCGGTCACATTGAAAGTTACCTAGCTGGGCTACTTTCAGGCGCTGAAATATCATTGCCATGGTACGGCCGCGAAGATCTGCGACTATTACGCAGGAATGAGAAAGTAGTTCCTAGCCATATAGGTGTAGAAAATCACAACTTTTAATTTTCAGTTGGTCTTAGCACACGATGTAACTGTAGAAGAGTCAAGTTTTAAATAGGAAAAATATTGAAAGTGTCTTTGGTCATTTTTTGAATGAGATGCTAATGGACTGATCAGAATCAATGATGTATGCTAAGCTATGCTAAAAGTGCTACCGCCAGATACAAAGATCGGCTGAATGGATTAAAAAACGGTAAAACTCAACTATTTAACTCTAGGGGACTTGTAAAATGAGCCTATTTTCAAAAAAAGTGGAGTGTTCCTTTAAGGGCACCGACCGAATTACGTCGGTACTATACCGAGTACCGATTCACATTAAATCAATCGGTACCAAAATTCGGTTCCTGAGAACGCATCTGGTGATATAGACGAGTGTCTGAGAATAGTAAACCGCAAAAAGACTATTTAAATACTAATCCTGCGTGTCCCTGTGCGAATGAATGCCGTAGAAGCGCAGTTTACCACACACACACACACACACACAGACACACACACACTCAATATCACGCTCACTATCACTATGACGGTCGCGTGTGTCCATCTCTGTCGTCTCATATGAGGACATGAACGCACGAACTTCATCTCCAGAGCCACTGAGAGTCACTTTATGAGCATTTTACCGCTTCATTTGAGAAAAACTACCGTCATTTCATAAACACAGAAACTCAAAGGAACGGCAACCCGTCAAAATAAAAGTCCGGTTTATCTTGACAAATACATCACTGTTGTACAGTAGAATTTATTCTCAATGTAATACTACTAACACTAATGTAATAATAATAATCTAAACTTCTATTTTTTTAGTAATAAATTAAAAATGTTCTGTTTTAATGTTTTAATTTTAACCGTATAAAGCTCAGTTGTGCAGCACTTTGTTTGACAAAAAAGTTTAATTAAAGTCTTATGTCTTCATTTGATTACCAGAAAATACACAGCATATAATTTGTGGGAAATCTTTTAATAGAAATGAGATTAAAAAAAATAAAAAATAATATGGTTGTTTTTATTAATTAAATTTAAGTACCTACTATCTAGTAAATATTACAGTAATAGTTTTATGCTTTTTATGCAGGAGAGTTTTATGCTTGCAAGAAAAACTATCTACTTATCTATCTATCCGTCTGTCCATCCGTCTATACACACTATAGGGCCAAAAGTTTTGGGACGCCTGCCTTTACATGCACATGAGCTTTAATCCCATTCTTAATCCGGGTTTAATATGGAGTCGCCACCCTTTGCAGCTCTAACAGCTTCAGCTCTTCTTTTAGGAGTGTGTTTATGGGAAATATTCTAGAAGCGCATATGTGATGTTGGACGAGAAGGCCTGGCTCTCAGTCGCCGCTCTAATTCATCCCAAAGCTGTTCTATCGGGTCGAGGTCAGGACTCAAGTTCCTCCACTCCAAACTCACTCATCCATGTCTTTATGGAGACGCTGTGTCCCAAAACTGTTCCCACAAAGTCAGGAGCATGAAATTGTCCAAAATGTCTTGCTGAAGCATTAAGAGTTCCTTTCACTGGAACTAAGCGGCCAAGCCCTGAAAAACAACCCCACCCCATAATCCCCCCTCCACCACACTTTACACTTGGCACAATACAGTCAGGCAAGTCCCGTTCTCCTGGCAACCGCCAAACCCAGACTCGTCAATGGGATAGACCCTTTTCACATTTCCAGGTTTCTCAGAGCGGAAGTCGTCATAGTTGGGTTAAATATTATAGCTGTGAATGAGAGAATACATTAAATATTTTTTTTGTGTGCCCATTTGCTCACATAGCAAAAGAAAAATGCCACAGTAGTGATTTCACAACTTTCAAAAAGAGGGAAAAAATAGAGTGAGATTGACAACGGCAGTGAAAAGAGATCACTCCCATAGACGCTATTACTAAACACCCTCACAACAGCGGTAACTTTATTGTAATTTGATGCAAAAGTAATAAAATACAAAGTATTAGTGTTATAAATGTACATATATAAAAAAAAACAATGAAAATACAAAAAATGTTGCAGGATTTACGATATTGATGACTGTTAAAATGCGTCATCACAGTCTGTGAAAAGGGTCTATTGTCAGACAGAGAAGCGTGATTGGTCACTCAGAGAACACGTCTCCACTGCTCTAGAGTCCAGTGGCGGCGCGCTTTACCCCACTGCATCCCACGCTTTGCATTGCACTTGGTGATGTAAGGCTTGGATGAGCTGCTCGGCCATGGAAACCCATTCCATGAAGCTCTACACACTGTTCTTGAGCTCATCTGAAGGCCACACGAGGTCTCTATTGACTCTATTGGCGACTTCTGTGACCCTCAGCATGCGCTGACCCCACTCTCTGCGGCTGAGTTGCTTTTTTTCCCAATCGCTTCCACTTTGTTATAATCCCACTAACAGTTGAGCGTGGAATATTTAGTATAATATTTGGACTTATTGCACAGGCTTGAGTTCTCTGAGAGCGGCCCATTCTCTCACTAATGTGTGTAGAAGCGAACACACACACACACGCTCCTGAGAGCGGCCCATTCTCTCACTAATGTGTGTAGAAGCGTCTGCAGGCCTAGAGCTTGAGTTACACACCTGTGGCCATGAAGAGATTGAACAAATTATCATTAAATGATTTGTGATCACACATAAATGAGAAGTTCACCACTCAAAATGGTGTCATCCTTTGCTCAAACCCGTATGACTCTCTTTCTTATGTAAATCACTAAAGGAGAACCTGAGCCACTGACATCAAAAACAGCTCGTCCTAACACGATATACAGAGAAAAGAGGAAAAACCATGAGATCTGCAGATTTATTCCTGTCAGAGGACAATAACAGGGACAGATCACATGACGAAGCAACAGACACATCCCTGGACCGACATGAAGTGACAGCAAACAGGACGTTGAGTAAAGAGAGCGTTCAGCACTGAAGGGAATGTTCTCTGTTGTCAAAATGTCGCTGCACACTGTCCTCCGCTCGCCATCTCTGTGTTGAGAATAGAGAAGTGGAAACAGAGAAGATGTGGAGGAACTAAAGGAGCCCTGGAGGTTTGTTTGGGGACATGAGGAGAGATGATGCAGGACAACAAAGAGTTCACACACTGATCTAGAATATAAAGAGACGAAACAGAGGCAAACACAAGTGTAAATATAGCTGTGAGCAGCAGTTATCAGGGTTCAAGCGCTTTAAAGGGATAGTTCACCCAAAAATGAAAATTAGCCCATGCTTTACTCACCCTCAAGTCATCCGAGGTGTGTATGACATTCTTCTTTCGGACGAATAAAATCTGAGTTATATTAAAAATGTTCTGGCTAATCCAAGCATTATAATAGCAGTAATAGTTGCTCTGTTTTTGAAGTCCATAAAAAATGCATCTGTCCGTCATATAACTGCTCCACCTGGGGTGTTAACCCTCTGCTGCTCTTCGTTTAGGGGTTTCATTGGTCGTCTTCCCGGTCATAAGTGACCGGACACCTAAAAATTAAACTTCCTCCACCCCAGTAAAACCAATGCAATTTATTTTTCTTCAATAATATTTTTTCTTTTTAATTTTGTATTTTGAGATGATTTGATGGTATTTTTTGAATATTTATGCAATAATTTGTCTATTTTTGCGATTGAAAATTATACAATAATTTTTTTGTTGTAATTTTTTGTACATTTTTTTAAATTATTGCAGTATTTCAGGTTAAAATAGAGACTAGGCCTTAAAAATAATTTTTTTGAAGGCAGATTAGCGCCCTCTTTTGGAATTATTTAAGAAATCATCTCTAAAGAGGTCTCTATGGAGAGGCTTGAGAATTTCCTAGTTCTCTTTTGAACACATTTAATGATTTTTTTTTGATTGATTTGAATATATATTTAAAAAATCTCAGACTATATATTATAAAGTTTTAGATTTTTTTTTGTTAGAAATATAGATTTTTTTCTGTGAGTTTGTGTTTTTGCAGATTTCCCATTAATTTCCTAGGGTGTCATTTTTGACCGAAGAGCACAAGTGGGAATATTTTTTTTACGACCACTTAGCATGCTCAAATCATGCCCTCAATTTTTTTGTGTTTACATACCTAATGCTAGAAAAGTCACCAAGTTTCATATCATTCCGATGAAGCTGTGATTTTTAACATTTCAAAACAGAACATTTTCCGGTCAGAAATGACCGAAGAGCACCAGAGGGTTAATAAAGGCCTTCTGAAGCGAATCGAAGCGTTTGTGTAAGAAAAATATCCATATTTAAAAATTTAGAAAAAAAATTCTATGGCTCTGCATCAGCCGTCCCCGCGCCATCACTTCCGGCAAATAAGGTCAAAATACCGGCGCGATCATAGATATATACATAGATCCCTCATTAGTGCCTGCACGGATCGGTCGAATGAGGCATCTACGCTAGTGATGCGCGGGTCGTCTCATAACCCGCGGGCCCCGCGGGTAACCTGCGGGTCGGGTTGGGGCGGGTTAAGAAATCTTCACTTATTTGCGGGGCGGGTTGGGGCGGGTCATTAAAAACAAAATAAAAAAATCTATGTATGTTGCCTGCAATTCCCTATAGCCTATATAAAATATTTGGGAGTATCTATTTTCATATTTTATTAGGTTTTTTTGATAAGGTTACAATATGAAAGCCGTAGCAACGTAACTTGCATGATGTCCCCAAGCCTTTGGCATCACGCGGCACGTCATGACAGCTGCGCGCCGAGCAGCTCCCACCACCGGCAGCCACGACAACAAAAACGGAGAGATAAAAGTGAAGATGGAAGACGAGGTGCTGGAGTCTAGCCGAAATAGATTAAACCCTGGTACAGTGGACGCCATTCTTTTTTTGCACAGCGAATGTAAACACGCTATGAACATTTCTGTGTGCTAAATAAAACAAAAGTTTAGTGGTTATGTAGCGTAGGCTATAAACTGCCTATACAAATCTGAAATAAAAAATGGTTAAGCCTTCAAGATCCAAACGCTACTTTGGTGAAAATTAAAGGTTGAAAATCTTTATCATTATCTTGTTATTAATATGACCTGATTTATGATTAATGGTCGCGGATGCGGGGCGGGGCGGGTTTTAAAATTGATACACTGGTGCGGTGCGGGCTGGGGCGGGCCAAATAATTTCATAAAAGCAGGACCCGCGGGTTGGAAAAAAAGCCGACCCGCGCATCACTAATCTACGCATATATATCTTTGATCGCGCCAGTATTTTGACCTTATTCGCCTGAAGTTATGGCGCTGGGAATACTAGATGACATTCGTCTGATAAGAGGTAAAAAAATAACATAAATACTGTTGGGTTTCTCGCAGAAACCGATCGTTTCGTGTCTTAAAAGGGATAGTTCACCCAAAAATGAAAATTAGCCCATGCTTTACTCACCCTCAAGTCATCCGAGGTGTGTATGACATTCTTCTTTCAGACGAATAAAATCTGAGTTATATAAAAAATGTTCTGGCTAATCCAAGCTTTATAATAGTAGTAATAGTTGCTCTGTTTTTAAAGTCCATAAAAAATCCATCTGTCCGTCATATAACTGCTCCACGCGGCTCTGGGGTGTTAATAAAGGCCTTCTGAAGTGAATCGATGCGCTTGTGTAAGAAAAATATCCATATTTAAAACTTTATTTCATTTTTTCTATGGCTCTGCATCAGCCGTCCCCGTGCCATCACATCCGACGAATAAGGTCAAAATACCGGCGCGATCATAGATATATACATAGATCCTCATTAGTGCCTGCGCGGATCGGTCGAATGAGGCATCTACGCATATATATCTTTGATCGCGCCAGTATTTTGACCTTATTCGCCGGAAGTTATGGCGCTGGGAATACTAGATGACATTCGTCTGATAAGAGGTAAAAAAATAACAAATAATAAATATCGTTTCGTGTCTTAAGACATCAATGTGTCACCACAAGCCGCATGGTTTGATAAGGATTCGTATGTCTATGTGTTGTTACTCTCATTGCTCTCATACTCTAAAATATCCTCATTGACATCATTATACGACTATCACACTGCAACGGTTGGAGTTAAACATCTTCATTTGTGTTCTACTGAAGAAACAAACACACCTACATCTCGGATGCCCTGGGGGTAAGCAGATAAACATTAACATTTCGTTTTTGGGTGAACTATCCTTTTAAGGCCATTAAGAACTTGTGTAAAAAGATATTATGTTTTATTTAGCATGTAACCACTTAGATCATAGATGGAAAATACCATTTGCAGCCAATACAGCCAATTTACTATAGGAAATATATGAGTTTTACACCTTTTTAACAGTTACAGCTGCACATATGGCCCGATCTCCATAAACGCTTGCATGTGCTCAGCTAATGATGCAAACTTCTGAGTTTTCGTTTAGGAATGATCGGCTTTTGAATAGACTTAGCCACGCCATTTTCTAAATGACCCAGCTATAGCTATCCAAAGGTCAAAGGTACATTTTTTTTATAGTTATTGACCAAGAGAGTCCTGAGAATTGTGCCACAGTGGTTTATCGAGGTTGAGCCAAAAGCCTAGAACTAGGATTAGTTAGAACAACTCAGAAAGTAGTTTTTTCTCCAATATTTAACGAACGATTTGATTGATGGCAGCAGACCTAGAGGCAAAGTTGCTCAGAATGAGGAGTTCTACCTAGGCCTGTCACAATAACAAATTTTGCTGGACGATAAATTGGCCAAGAAATTATTGCAATAAACGATAATATTGTCGTTCTTAGACCATTTTCATCTAAAATAATAATAATGGCATAATAATGCAGGAACACCTTTTCAAAGATCAATACACTTTTATTTCTAAAGACCATTTAACACTGTAAAACAGAATACATTTTAAATCAAAACAAGAAATGAACAAAACAACCAAAAACAATAAAAGCAGTGGACTCTCAGTCTGTTAACAAACAAATGCACTTGAATAAATACCAAAAACAATCAATAAAATGGATGAAAACTGCATCGGATGATTGTGTTTTAGGTGGCACGGTTTTAGGCTCACGGTTTTCGGTTCTGTACGGTTCTTAATGTTGTTTTTTCTTTTAATCGTTAACACTCCAGAAACGTACATCAGCATATGATATTTCGCTTAATTTATTATTTATTATTTATTAATTTATTAATGTATTTAAAAAATTGTTATATCATGTAATCATGCACAAACTTAATTTGACTTGACTTTAAGCACATTATTGGGACCATCTCTGAGGAAAGCTAGGTGAGATTTTGATACAGCAAGAGAGAAGACATTGATGACATGCTGTTCATTTTTATTTGGCAAAAAAAGCGTGTTGAGTGTGCGAAACCGCATTTTGCTTGGCAGTGTGCACGTCAAATTTTGCAACTTTGCGCGCGGCTCCGCAACCGAAGAAGCACGAGTTCCAGGCGAATCTGGCCGAGCACCTTTTTTTTTTTTTTTGCGATTGATTTATTTATTGACTATCACAACAGGCCTAGTTCTACCATGTGTGGTATGAATGTCGTAGGCATGTGCCAGAAATCGCATGGTATACAATGCTTTACGCAAGTTAAAAACGTGAAGGCGCCCCTGGTGGCCGATATCTTTCAATTTTCTCACAGGCCTAGCGAGTTTTGCTCCAATCGGCCACCGTTAACTTTGTTAACTTCTCCAACTTCATTGGCTGATGGTGGCCGTGTTTTTCGAGTTACGCCAATGTCCTCAAAGGCAGTCTTGGCACCTTGGACGAAGACACTGCACGCCAATTTTCAAGTTAATCAGACTAATGGTGCGTTCACGCCGGACGCGAATGACGCGATTCGCGCGAGTGATTTACATTTTAACCCTTTAAGACCTAAGGGTATTTTTACAATTAATTTTCCGCCTGGTGTTATGTACTAAAAAAGCTTGTAAAACATCAACCCTGTTGTGCACAGACAATTGACACACCTCTTTTTTTTCAAGACAAGTTGCACTATCAGTATATGTGTGTTGCATTGATGTCACCTGAATATAAAATAAGTTATGGGACCATAAAGACAAATGAAAACATAAAACGGAAATTGAATCACTCAAATATTTATTGAAAACACACACAAATAAATAAAAGCTAAGCATATTTCCTCTGGAAAACAGTTTGTTCAAGTCTTTGGAGTCCTGGAACTCAGGAATAAACATGATAACTTATACAGAACCAAAACTATTTACATTTTTCCAAAAAAAGTCCAGGCGCTTTTGGCCTCTTTGGATTTTGGATATTTACTGGTGCCAAGCCTCAAAACAGTTCCTATCAGGAACTTCTCCTCAAACTTTTTCCTCAAACTTTCTCCACAAAACTACTAAAAACTGCAGCGCGTCTCTCTCTCTCTCTCTCTCCTCAACACTAGCCGTGCGGCTCTATCTCTCCACAATAACAGAGCTGTGGTAATGCGTAATGACGCACACCAACGTGGATGACGGATCAGCCTGTCATTGGTCAAACCCTCATCCAAAATGGCAGCTAGCATCGCGTTAGCGGCAAAAATGACAGAAAATGTATAAATTATGGACATCAAGTGGATATATCTTGGATGTAAGCGTTTTGATTTATTGCTGAACAACTCCAAAAAGATGCACATGTTCCAGGCTGGATAGAAAACCTTCTGTAGGCTACAAAGACACCAAAGACACCCCCGTGATGGCTAGCTCGTTAGCTTTCTGCTGGAAAAAACGGTAAGAAAATCGATAAAAGTTTCATGAAATAATATAGATATTTATCGGAGGTGCCGTGTGACGTCGTGGGCGATGCCGTCGGGCTCTGAGGGTTAAGTCAATGCAAAAACGCGAATAGACATTTTGCGGTGCAATTCGCGCAAATGAGGCGGCGCAAAATGAGCGAATTGAGCATTTGACGCGTGAGTCGCAAGAATGGCATGAATCGCCCGAGTTGAAAAATGCTGAACTTTGCTGGATATTCGCACCGCGTTAACCAATCAGGAGCTTGCTCTAGTAGTGACAACAATGAGGAGAAAATCTGTATATTAATCATATATTAATATCTGGTTCAGACTAGTGTGCATATGATTATCACTGTGATAACATTAAATGTCATGAAACACAACCCAGTCTCTTTTTGTTAAATGCAAGTTTATGTATGATCAATAATAAAAAAGTATAAGTAAAAGGTATAAGAAGCTACACATGAAATAAAGCAAACAATTCAGTCAGACATTCAAAGTCAGTGCTAGTCAGCTACAAAGGTAATGTCAAGTTAAATAGCATAAAAATAAAAAAGTAATGAAACTTCACTTTGCCCTCAGCCTAAACAATTTGCCAGGGAACAAATTATAGATCCATGAGAGCAAAGATCGGCCGTTACAAGACGAATTATATCTGGAGCCGCCACAGAGACATCAGAGCCAGCGGCAGAAGAACTGGCTGAGGAAAGGCTGATCTCACCGGGGTTAATGAGCGCCTGAAAAGTCTTTGAAATTATCTAAAAAAAAATTTGTATTTTTTTAAATTATCGCCTGAAAAGTCTTAACTACGTTTTGTCACACATTAACAGTAGATTTTAACAAAAAAGACGTGTAAACACAGCCCATGCCAGCCATTTCTCAACGAGACGAGCCGCTGGCAGAAGCCCCGCCCATGAGGAGAATTCACGTCTGTTGTGAAGTGAAAGTCACTCGCGAATGAAGCGAATAAATTCAAAATGTTCAAGCGTCCAACTTTGCGCGAATAGTGCGATTTATTTGCGTCATTCGCGTCCGGTGTGAACGCCACATTAGGGTTGCATAGCTTTAGCCAGTGTTGGGGTAACGCATTACAAGTAACTTGAGTTACGTAATAATATAACTTTTTCCAAGTAACTTGTAAAGTAACGCATTACTTTTCAAATTTACAACAAAATATCTGAGTTACTTTTTCACATGAATTTGACTGGCAGCTCATGTTGAGAGTAAGTGCAGAGGTGTGTGTGTAAACATGATGGTTATTGTAGTTCTAGACTAAATGTGAGCATTTATTAATCTCACTTGCACAATAAAGATTCTGTCCTCCTCAAATTGAATAAAATCAGTCAAATGCAAAATCAGAGTACTAGGCAAACCTCCAATAATTAAATGTTAAATAAAACAACTATTTTTATGCATAATCTGCCTTTATATTTAATTTACCAATGTCTTGCTGCTGACCTTTGATGATGAAAATTACTAGATTTTTTGTTTGTATTGGTAAAACTTTTTTCTCCTGCGTCCTATTCTACCATTATCCAGAGCTGCGCCCTCTACTGTTCATGCGGGAATCTGCATTTTTACCTCAGCCTGGGGCTTATTATTTACATTTTGGTATGAAGAGGTCTTTACCGTTGCACAAAAATATAACTTTATTGTTATAAAAAAAAACACAAAAAAACAAGCCCAGCCCAGGTGAGAAAAAGTAACGCAAAAGTAACGTAACTCATTACTTTTATTAAAAAGTAAGTAAGTAACTCAATTAGTTACTTTTTAAGGGAGTAACGCAATATTGTAATGCAAGTAACTTTCCCCAACACTGGCTATAGCCACTTTAGTTTTTTTTTCATGTTATAGCGCCACCAAGTGGGCAGTCGCTGCGTGCTTTTCCACACCACCACAGAATGAGCTCTTACATATGTGTGCCAAATTTGGTGAAAATATCTCATTCCGTTCACGAGTAATAGCCCTTTTAGTAAACGTGGCTCCTCCCACTTCGAATGTTTAGGCGGCCCTTAGGGACAAAACCAGAGGACTAATTGGCAAAAGTATGGTTTTCCAAAAATCCAAAATACCTGAAATTTCACACTTTTGTAATCTAACAATTGCAATCAGTGCAACGCACTTGAACCCCTAAAAACCATTGCATCTGGATCCAAAGATGGCGTCATCCGGCCATTTCAATGCAGACAGTGAATGTGATTAAGGTTTCCCACACAAGCTTTCCATATTACACACCTCTCATTATATGATCTCACGCCACATGACATCACGGATTCAAAGAGAGACAGAGTTCATGTAAATGTGATGCTCTCATCTGTAGAGTGTATCTCTGAATCTGCAGTTCACAAGGTGTTCGATTATATCCCAGCGTCAGATCTATAGGCCCGAGAGCAACGCCGGACACATCAAAACCGCCGCCGACTCTCCGAAGGTTTTCTATCGCTTGCAATTAAGCCTGGCACTTTTATTGCTTTTATGGGCTGCTTCACACTTCAGAAGAGGGAAGAGGGTTCTGGTCACTCTCTCTCTCTCAATTAGCCTGGCAGACGTATAGATCACTGCACTTATAAAGCCAGAATGCTTAATTGACCTCATCTCTACAGAAGTGTTTGGTCTCTGTCGAAGGCAAGGCCACTGGACTGATGCCATTGATCGAAGCGCTAAAGGCTGCAAGGACAGGTATTCATTCGGCGGAAGAATAGAGTTCGGTCTGTGCATGCTCAAAATGATTATTGCCTCGTGTTATTATTTTTGCCTCAAGGACATTGATTGGAATCAATGCTGAGGTTTCAAAAGAGTTCAAAATATGCATTTACATTGAATTTAAATGGCATGCGTCGAACACTGAAAGACCAACAACCTTGAGTTTCAGGAACTTAATGGAAACATCAGATATATATATATATAAATACGCACTATATTGCCCAAAGTGTTGTGACGCCTGCCTTTACATGCACATGAGCTTTAATGCCATTCTTAATCTGTAGGGTTTAATATGGAGTCGGCCACCCTTTGCATCTCTAACAGCTTCAGCTCTTCTGGGAAGGCTTTCCTCAAGGTTTAGGAGTGTGTTTATGACCATTATTCTAGAAGAACAGCAACTCAACCACAAAGAGTGGGGTCAGCACATGCTGAGGGTCACAGAAGTCGCCAACTTTCTGCAGAGTCAATAGAGACCTCGTGTGGCCTTCAGATGAGCTCAAGATCAGTGTGTAGAGCTTCATGAAATGGGTTTCCATGGCCGAGCTGCTCATCCAAGCCTTACATCACCAAGTGCAATGCAAAGTGTGGGATGCAGTGGGGTAAAGCGCGCCGCCACTGGACTCTAGAGCAGTGGAGACGTGTTCTCTGAGTGACCAATCACGCTTCTCTGTCTGACAATCCCATGGACGAGTCTGGGTTTGGCGGTTGCCAGGAGAACGGGACTTGCCTGACTGCATTGTGCCAAGTGTAAAGTTTGGTGGAGGGGGGATTATGGGGTGGGGTTGTTTTTCAGGGGTTGGCCCCTTAGTTCCAGTGAAAGGAACTCTTAATGCTTCACCAAGACATTTTGGACAATTTCATGCTCCCAACTTTGTGGGAACAGTTTGGGGACGGCCCCTTCCTGTGGGTGGTTGCTAGGGTGTTGCTAGCGTATGGCGTTGATGTTGAGCGTGTTGATACAGATGTGATGATAAACGGTTTCTCTGAGGGTTGTGTCCAGTGTTGGTCAGGCATCAGTGCTTCTCAACTCTCCCTTCAGTGTGTCGGCTGAATAACTCTCTTTACACTTCTCTCAAAGACTGCAAGAAAAACGATCTATTTATCTATCTATCCGTCTATCCGTCTATCCGTCTATCCGTCTGTCTATACACACTGTAGGGCCAAAAGTGTTGTGACGCCTGCCTTTACATGCACATGAGCTTTAATGACATCCCATTCTTAATCCGTAGGGTTTAATATGGAGTCGGCCACCCTTTACAGCTCTAACAGCTTCAGCTCTTCTGGGAATGCTTTCCTCAAGGTTTAGGAGTGTGTTTATGGGAAATCTTCTAGAAGCGCATTTGTGATGTTGGACGAGAAGGCCTGGCTCTCAGTCGCCGCTCTAATTCATCCCAAAGCTGTTCTATTGGGTCGAGGTCAGGACTCAAGTTCCTCCACACCAAACTCGCTCATCCATGTCTTAATGGATCGACGCTTTGTCCCAAAACTGTTCCCACAAAGTCGGGAGCATGAAATTGTCCAAAATGTCTTGCTGAAGCATTAAGAGTTCCTTTCACTGGAACTAACCCCTGAAAAACAACCCCCCATAATCCCCCCTCCACCAAACTTTACACTTGGCACAATGCAGTCAGGCAAGTCCCGTTCTCCTGGCAACCTGGGATTGTCAGCCAGAGAAGCGTGATTGGTCACTCAGAGAACACGTCTCCACTGCTCTAGAGTCCAGTGGCGGCGCGCTTTACCCCACTGCATCCCACGCTTTGCATTGCACTTGGTGATGTAAGGCTTGGATGAGCAGCTCGGCCATGGAAACCCATTCCATGAAGCTCTACACACTGATCTTGAGCTCATCTGAAGGCCACACGAGGTCTCTATTGACTCTGACTGTGACCCTCAGCATACGCTGACCCCGCTCTGGGATTTTACGTGGCATTGCCACTGGTTTAAGGGATGCATAAGAATGGCTGACACACATCAATTCACACTGTTGACTAGGATCGCATGGCTTCAAGAGGATCAGCTGTGTGAAGTAAAATGCAATGGACAAATGTATTTGGAACCGTGAGAATAAAGTGTAGCTGGCGCTGTTATCGTTCACAAACCACATTATAAGCGACCTGCATTTGGATTTGTCACATAAAAGCCCTGACACTGATCAAATGTCACCCAGAGGCTGAAAGAAACTGAAGACGAGCGTCTGTTTTTCAAGCCGTGTGAATCAGCTGCGTGGGACACACACTCTCCAGCTGGACGTCATTTACATAACACAAACACTGACTCACCAATCAGACGACACGGACACACATCTCAAAGTCGAGCTCCAGTCCTCATGGTGGGCCAGAAATATCACAGGAAGTCAAACCTGTAGTTCACCTTCAGCCGGTGTCAGTGTAAACATACGTCACCAGAACAACCGTGTAACAGGATTTGACAGAGTCCACAGATGTTATCA
This sequence comes from Gobio gobio, assembly GCF_949357685.1. Classification (NCBI taxonomy): domain Eukaryota; kingdom Metazoa; phylum Chordata; class Actinopteri; order Cypriniformes; family Gobionidae; genus Gobio; species Gobio gobio. The sequence goes on from NC_137116.1 coordinate 13,881,363, forward strand.
ATCACTTCCTGTTCCTGTGATCCACAGCACGACGGCAGGAGAAACACAGTCCGGTTTCACAAGTCATTCAGCTCTGCATCTGAACTTCACTTTGAAGGATTCGATAATGATTCAAGCCCTTGAATATGTAAATAGGGACAGGAGAATTATGTACAACATTGTATGAATGACATAATTTCGGTGATTATTCTGTTCATGGTTGAATGCAGCAGGTAAACAAATCTGAGGAAACACTTCAAAAATGTGAAGGTTTTATTCATCAAGGATGCGATAAATTGATTGAAAGTGACAGTGAAGACATTTATAAAGTTACAAAAATTCCATTTGAAATAATCGCTGTTCTCTTGAACGTCATTATTCATCAAAGACACTGATAATAGACATCAGACGCAGGTGAACTGTGTGTGTGTGTGTGTGTGTGTGTGTGTGTGTGTGTGTGTGTGTGTGTGTGTGTGTGTGTGTGTGTGTGTGTGTGTGTGTGTGTGTGTGTGTGTGTGTGGGCATGTTTTTGTGAAATATCAGGACACAAATGTGTATAATGACATAGGTATTACAAAAAGAGGGTGAAATATGAGGACGTTCCCCATGTCCTCACTTTTCAAAATGCTTATAAATCACACAGAATGAGTCTCCTGTGAGGGCTAGGTTTAGGGACAGGGGCAGTGTGTGTGTGTGTGTGTGTGTGTGTGTGTGTGTGTGTGTGTGTGTGTGTGTGTGTGATGGGTAGGTTTAGGGACAGGGGCAGTGTAAGGGGATAGAAAATACGGTTTGTACGGTATAAAAACCATTACGCCTATGGAATGTCCTCACATTTCACAAAAACAAACAGTGTGTGTGTGTGTGTGTGTGTGTGTGTGTGTGTGTGTGTGTGTGTGTGTGTGTGTGTGTGTGTGTGTGTGTGTGTGTGTGTGTGTGTGTGTGTGTGTGTGTGTGTGTGTGTGTGTGTGTGTGTGTGTGTGTGTGTGTGTCAGCCTGATCCTCTCTGATCTCGAGGAGTTACTCTATATGTGACGTCTCTGCGCTCCAGAACGCGTCCTGTCATTTAATGTGAAGTTGCCAGAGCATTTTTTTCCCTGAGAGGTTCACAGAAATGCTTGGCTAGAATGTTAAATGCCAGTGTATTCCCTCAGGAGCTCGGGTGGGTTTTAATGGCCATTTTGTTTTATAATTCGATAAAAAAAAAGGAACTAGGAAAACAGACTCTAGCATGAAAAACATGAACACTGCAAAGGAGAAAAAAGATGATCTCTTTTAGTGTTGTTTTCTTCTTTTCCAGAACAAATATCTAAACATCTTCAGTGGGAGAAAATAAAAGTACCATCGTGTGATTGCAATTTGCATATCACACACACACACACACACACACACACACACACACACACACACACATGCACATGCTCATACACACACACACACACACACACGCACGGACGCATACACACAGACGCATACGCAATTACGCATACACACACACACACACACGCACACGCACGGACGCATACACACACAAACACTCACACACACACGCACGGATGCACACGCACACACTCAAATTCATGCACACACTCACTCACACACACACACTCACACATGCTCACAAACATGTACAGACACTCACACATGTACACACAAACGTACATACACACACAAACACTCACAAGCACACACTCCCACACTCACACACACACACTCACACATGCACACACTAACTCACACACACTCACACATGCACACAAACATGTACAGACACTCACATGCACACACAGATGCATACACACACACGTACACACAAACACTAACAAGCACACACTCACACACACACACACACACTCATGAACACACACGGACACATACACACACACACTTACACGCACTCACACATGCACTCACACATGCACACACACATGTACAGACACTCACACACTCACACATGTACACACACACACGTACATACACACACACTCACTCACTCACTCACTCACTCACCTATGCACACACACAGACACTCACTCACACATGCACACACACAGACACTCACACACACACACATGCACACAAACATGTACAGACACTCACACATGTACACACACACGTACATACACACACAAGCACACACTCACACACACACATGCACACACATGCACACACACAGACACTCACTCACACACACACACACACATGTTTGTTTTTGTGAAATGTGAGGACATTCCATAGGCGTAATGGTTTTTATACTGTACAAACCGTATTTTCTATCCCCTTACACTGCCCCTGCCCCTAAACCTACCCATCACACACACACACACACACACACACACACACACACACACACACACACTGCCCCTGCCCCTAAACCTAACCCTCACAGGAGACTGTGCAGTTCACTTTCTGTGAAAAAAAACTTGTTCTGTGTGATTTATAAGCATTTTGAAAAGTGAGGACATGGGGAACGTCCTCATATTTCACCGTCTTTTTGTCATACCCATGACATTATACACATTTGTGTCCTGATATTTCACGAAAACATGCCCACTCACTCACACATGTACACATACACACACACACACACACACAGACTCAAACACACACGCACATATGTACACCCACACACACATGCACACACTCAAACTCACACATGTACACACACACACACACACATGCACACACTCAAACTCACACATACTCACTAACTGAAACACATACACACACACACACACACACACACACACACACACAATGACCAAACAAACAGAAGAGATTCTATTTTATCAGCAGCATTCAGCATCTCAGATGTCACTATGAGGAGTCACTGCTCAAACACACACACACACACACACACATGTACACACACACAGACTCAAACTCACACACAGACTCAAACTCACACACGCACACATGTACACCCACACATGCACGCACTCAGACTCACACACACACATGCACACACTCAGACTCACACACACACATGTACACACACACGTACATACACACACAAACACTCACAAGCACACACACACACACATGCACACACACAGACACACACACATGCACACACACAGACACTCACTCACACACACACACACACTCACACATGTACACATACACGCACACACACATGTACACACACACAGACTCAAACTCACACACGCACACATGTACACCCACACACACACACACACACATGCACACACTCAAACTCACACATGTACACACACACACACACACACACACACACACACACACATGCACACACTCAAACTCACACACATTCACTAACTCAAACACATACACACACACACACACACACACAATGACCAAACAAACAGAAGAGATTCTATTTTATCAGCAGCATTCAGCATCTCAGATGTCACTATGAGGAGTCACTGCTCATACACACACACATACACACACACACACACAGAGACATTATATATACAGGCCAGGAGAGAAATGAGTGGGCTCGGGTGAAAGGTGAAGAGTTATTGCCTCACAGGCATCTTAACGGTGCTTTTTCATTTAGCAGAGATACTGACCCCATCCCACAGACAGAGCTGGTGATAAATCAGACGTGGACGGCACATGGTGGACATTACAAACCGGCCTGGAGGGAGAAGAACATCTCAACAACGCAGTCCAGCTAAACATCATCACGCTGCTTGGTCAGATGTTTGTTTTGTTGTTGTGCTGCTCTGAAAACACGCGCCTGAATCACTGCTTACATCTGCTTACAACAGAAGGCCAGATCAGGAAGAAAACCATCGCATCCCGAAAATCCAGCAGAAAACAGACTCAAAATGGGCAAAATAGTACAATTTAGTCCCACAAACGTACACCTGCTCAGATCAATGACATGAACATATCTAGATATCAGAATATAATTTACATTGAACTGAACTTTATTTGCATATAGCACAGAAATAGTAGATGAGATTACATCTGTTTTGAGAAGACACATTTATGCAACACCCTCCCAACCACCCACAAACATCCTTGCAACTGCATAATAACATCCCAACAACTACCCACAACATCACAGTATTTGCATAGCAACATCTTAACAACCACCCACAACATCCTAGCAAGTGCATAACAACACCCTAACAACAACATCCTAGCGAACTACATAACAACACCTAGCAACCACCCACAACATTCCAGCAACTTCATAACAACACCCTACCAATAAACCACAACATCATAGCAACGGCATAACAACATCCCAACAACCACCCACAACATTCCAGCAACGGCATAGCAATGCCCCAGCAACCAAGCACAACATAATAGCAGCTGTAGAGCAACACCCTAACAAACACCCACAACATTCCAGCAACTGCATAACAATGCCCTAGTAACCACATGCAAAGTCATAGCAACACCCTAACAACCGCCCACAACATTCTAGCAACTGCATAACACCGCAACAACCACCCAAAACATTCAAGCAATGTCCTAGCAACCACCCACAACATCCTAGCAACTGCATAGCAACACCCTAACAAACACCCACGGCATTCCAGCAACTGCATAGCAATGCCCTAGTAACTACCCACAGCATCATAGCAACACCTAACAACCACCCACAACATCCTAGCAACTGCATAACACCCCAACAACCACCCACAACATCCTAGCGACTGAATAACACCCCAACAGCCACCCACAACATCGTAGCAACTGCATAACAACACCCAAACAACCACCCAACACATCCTCGCAACTGCATAACAATCACAAAATTCTAGCAACTGCACAGCAATACCCTAACAACCTCGTACAGTGATAGCAACACCCTAACAAACACCCACGACATTCCAGCAACTGCATAACAATGCCCTAGTAACTACCCACAACATCATAGAAACACCTAACAACGACCCACAACATACTAGCAACTGCATAGCAACACACTACCAACGACCCACAACATCCTAGCAACTGCATAGTAACACCCTAACAAACACCCGCAACATTCCAGCAACTGCATAGCAATGCCCTAATAACTACCACAGCATCATAGCAGCACCTAACAACCACCCACAACATCCAAGCAACTGTATAACAACACCCAAACAACCACCCAAAACATCCTAGCAACTCCATAACAACCATAACATTCTAGCAACTGCACAGCAATACCTTAACAACCTCGTGCAAAGTCATAGCAACACCCTAAAAAACACAACATTCCAGCAACTGCATAACAATGCCCTAGAAACTACCCGCAACATCATAGCAACACCTAACAACGACCCACAACATCATAGCAACTGCATAAAAACACCCTAACAACCACCCAAAACATCCTGGCAACTGCATAACAACCACGACATTCTAGCAAACTGCACAGAAATACCCTAACAACCTCATGCAAAGTCATAGCAACACCCTAACAAACACCCACGACATTCCAGCAACTGCATAAAAATGCCCTATTAACTACCCACAACATCATAGCAACACCTAACAACGACCCATAACATCCTTGCAACTGCATAGCAACACCATACCAACCACCCACAACATCCTAGCAACTGCATAGTAACACCCCCACAACATCCTAGCAACTGCATAACAATCACAACATTCTAGCAACCGCACAGCTATACCCTAACAACCACATGCAAAGTCATAGCAACACCCAAACAAACACCCACGACATTCCAGCAACTGCATAACAATGCCCTATTAACTACCCACAACATCATAGCAACTGCATAGCAACACCCTACCAACCACCCAAAACATCCTAGCAACTGCATAGCAACACCCTAACAACTACCCACAACATCCAAGCAACTGCATAACAACACCCTAACAACCCCCACAACATCATAGCAACTGCATAGCAACACCCTACCAACCACCCAAAACATCCTAGCAACTGCATAGCAACACCCCCACAACATCCTAGCAACTGTATAACCACAACATTCTAGCAACGGCACAGAAATACCCTAACAACCTCGTGCAAAGTCATAGCAACACCCTAACAAACACCCATGACATTCCAGCAACTGCATAACAATGCCCTATTAACTACCCACAACATCATAGCAACTGCATAGCAACACCCTACCAACCACCCAAAACATCCTAGCAACTGCATAGCAACACCCCCACAACATCCTAGCAACTGCATAACAACCACAACATTCTAGCAACAGCACAGAAATACCCTAACAACCTTGTGCAAAGTCATAGCAACACCCTGACAAACACCCACGACATTCCAGCAACTGCATAACAATGCCCTATTAACTACCCACAACATCATAGCAACTGCATAGCAACACCCTACCAACCACCCAAAACATCCTAGCAACTGCATAGCAACACCCCCACAACATCCTAGCAACTGCATAACAACCACAACATTCTAGCAACAGCACAGAAATACCCTAACAACCTCGTGCAAAGTCATAGCAACACCCTGACCAACACCCGCAACATTCCAGCAACTGCATAGCAATGCCCTAATAACTACCACAGCATCATCGCAACACCTAACAACCACCCACAACATCCAAGCAACTGCATAGCAACACCCCCACAACATCCTAGCAACTGCGTAACAACACCCTAACAACCACCCAAAACATCCTAGCAACTGCATAACAACCACAACATTCTAGCAACCGCACAGCAATACCCTAACAACCAAGTGCAAAGTCATAGCAACACCCTAACAAACACCCACAACAATGGCATTGAGTTTTACATGTTCAAACATCACTCACAAATCATTGTCATGCTCCTGTTGCACGTGTTACAAGTTAAAATCCCTGAAATAGTTTGATTTCACGTTTAACACATGAGCCATAAAACCATGATTATGTTGAACAAACTCCCTAATCACATCTGCTAATGAAAAAAGGGTGTGAATGTAAAGAGAGACAAACTCAGACTCCGGCAGATGTGTGTGAATGCAGCCGCTAATCACTAACCGCAAAACATTTAATGCTGCAACGGCAACACTGTAAACGTACAGACAAAACACAGACTCACACACACACAACATCTGTTCAAAAGCTCAGAGGAACGCAGACGATCCCGTGCTTTCTGCTTTCCTCATGAGCTCACTGCAGATACTGAAGCATCTGAACCCCGGCCACATCCATCAGGGTTTATCAGTGTGTCCCGTCAGTGTGTGTGTGTGAGCCTCTCTGACACACTCCAGTGGAGAGTTGAGCTGAGATCTGACTGAAGAGGCTTAATCCAGCTGTTCGTTTAGCTAAGAGAACTCGAGCAACATGTCAATCACATGATGCACTTTCATGTGTGGTAATATGTGTGTTCAGGGTTTGAGTTAAACCTCCAGCACTAAATGCACAGTCACTTTTCATTCCATTGACTTCCATACATTTCCAACCAGAAGCATCCTGAAATGCGAAGAAGGTTCGTTTTTTGAAAGTTGGTGAACTTTTATAGAACATTAGGGACGTTCCTAAAAAGTCCTCTTTTGGTTTTGAAAGTGTTGAAGTTCCTTATATGACTTTAGGGGGACGTTCCATTTTGGTTGTTCTGTGGTCACATGGCAACGTTAACAGAACGTTCCCACATGGTCCTCTATCGGTCATATAATCCCGTTCCTTATATGACTTTAGGGGGACGTTCCATTTTGGTTATTCTGTGGACACATGGCAAAGTTACAAAGAGGACATTTGGGACGTTAACAGAAGTTTCCCCACATGGTCCTCTGTTGGTCATATAATAACGTTCCTTATGACTTTAGGGGGACGTTCCATTTTGGTTATTCTGTGGACACATGGCAACGTTAACAGAACGTTCCCACATGGTCCTCTATCGGTCATATAATACCGTTCCTTATATGACTTTAGGGGGACGTTCCATTTTGGTTATTCTGTGGTCACATGGGAACGTTAACAGAACGTTCCCACATGGTCCTCTATCGGTCATATAATACCGTTCATTATATGACTTTAGGGGGACGTTCCATTTTGGTTATTCTGTGGTCACATGGCAACGTTAACAGAACGTTCCCACATGGTCCTCTATCGGTCATATAATACCGTTCCTTATATGACTTTAGGGGGACGTTCCATTTTGGTTATTTTGTGGTCACATGGCAACGTTAACAGAACGTTCCCACATGGTCCTCTATCGGTCATATAATACCGTTCCTTATATGACTTTAGGGGGACGTTCCATTTTGGTTATTCTGTGGTCACATGGCAACGTTAACAGAACGTTCCCACATGGTCCTCTATCGGTCATATAATACCGTTCCTTATATGACTTTAGGGGGACGTTCCATTTTGGTTATTCTGTGGTCACATGGCAACGTTAACAGAACGTTCCCACATGGTCCTCTATCGGTCATATAATACCGTTCCTTATATGACTTTAGGGGGACGTTCCATTTTGGTTATTCTGTGGTCACATGGCAACGTTAACAGAACGTTCCCACATGGTCCTCTGTTGGTCATATGAAACCGTTCCTTATATGACTTTAGGGGGACGTTCCATTTTGGTTATTCTGTGGACACATGGCAACGTTAACAGAACGTTCCCACATGGTCCTCTATCGGTCATATAATACCGTTCCTTATATGACTTTAGTGGGACGTTCCATTTGGGTTATTCTGTGGTCACATGGCAACGTTACAAAGAGGACATTTGGGACGTTAACAGAAGTTTCCCCACATGGTCCTCTATCGGTCATATAATACCGTTCCTTATATGACTTTAGGGGGACGTTCCATTTTGGTTATTCTGTGGTCACATGCCAACGTTAACAGAACGTTCCCACATGGTCCTCTGTTGGTCATATGAAACCGTTCCTTATATGACTTTAGGGGGACGTTCCATTTTGGTTATTCTGTGGTCACAAGGCAACGTTAACAGAACGTACCCACATGGTCCTCTATCGGTCATATAATACCGTTCCTTATATGACTTTAGTGGGACGTTCCATTTGGGTTATTCTGTGGTCACATGGCAACGTTACAAAGAGGACATTTGGGACGTTAACAGAAGTTTCCCCACATGGTCCTCTATCGGTCATATAATACCGTTCCTTATATGACTTTAGGGGGACGTTCCATTTTGGTTATTCTGTGGACACATGGCAACGTTAACAGAACGTTCCCACATGGTCCTCTATCGGTCATATAATACCGTTCCTTATATGACTTTAGTGGGACGTTCCATTTGGGTTATTCTATGGTCACATGGCAAAGTTACAAAGAGGACATTTGGGACGTTAACAGAAGTTTCCCACATGGTCCTCTATCGGTCATATAATACCGTTCCTTATATGACTTTAGGGGGACGTTCCATTTTGGTTATTCTGTGGACACATGGCAACGTTAACAGAACGTTCCCACATGGTCCTCTATCGGTCATATAATACCGTTCCTTATATGACTTTAGGGGGACGTTCCATTTGGGTTATTCTATGGTCACATGGCAAAGTTACAAAGAGGACATTTGGGACGTTAACAGAAGTTTCCCACATGGTCCTCTATCGGTCATATAATACCGTTCCTTATATGACTTTAGGGGGACGTTCCATTTTGGTTATTCTGTGGACACATGGCAACGTTAACAGAACGTTCCCACATGGTCCTCTATCGGTCATATAATACCGTTCCTTATATGACTTTAGGGGGACGTTCCATTTGGGTTATTCTGTGGTCACATAGCAACGTTACAAAGAGGACATTTGGGATGTTAACAGAAGTTTCCCACATGGTCCTCTGTTGGTCATATAATACCGTTCCTTATGACTTTAGTGGGACGTTCCATTTGGGTTATTCTATGGTCACATGGCAACGTTAACAGAACGTTCCCACATGGTCCTCTGTTGGTCATATGAAACCGTTCCTTATATGACTTTAGGGGGACGTTCCATTTTGGTTATTCTGTGGACACATGGCAACGTTAACAGAACGTTCCCACATGGTCCTCTATTGGTCATATAATACCGTTCCTTATATGACTTTAGGGGGACGTTCCATTTTTGGTTATTCTGTGGTCACATGGCAACGTTAACAGAACATTCCCACATGGTCGTCTATCGGTCATATAATAACGTTCCTTATATGACTTTAGAGGGACGTTCCATTTTGGTTATTCTGTGGTCACATGGCAACGTTAACAGAACGTTCCCACATGGTCCTCTATCGGTCATATGAAACCGTTCCTTATATGACTTTAGAGGGACGTTCCATTTTTGGTTATTCTGTGGTCACATGGCAACGTTAACAGAACGTTCCCACATGGTCCTCTGTTGGTCATATGAAACCGTTCCTTATATGACTTTAGAGGGACGTTCCATTTTTGGTTATTCTGTGGTCACATGGCAACGTTAACAGAACGTTCCCACATGGTCCTCTGTTGGTCATATGAAACCGTTCCTTATATGACTTTAGAGGGACGTTCCATTTTTGGTTATTCTGTGGTCACATGGCAACGTTAACAGAACGTTCCCACATGGTCCTCTGTTGGTCATATGAAACCGTTCCTTATATGACTTTAGAGGGACGTTCCATTTTTGGTTATTTTGTGGTCACATGGCAATGTTAACAGAAGTTTCCCACATGGTCCTCTATCTGTCATATAATACCGTTCCTTATATGACTTTAGGGGGACGTTCCATTTGGGTTATTCTATGGTCACATGGCAAAGTTACAAAGAGGACATTTGGGACGTTAACAGAAGTTTCCCACATGGTCCTCTTTGGTCATATAATAATGTTCCTTATGACTTTAGGGGGACGTTCCATTTTGGTTATTCTGTGGTCAGCGTTACAAAGAGGACATTTGGGACATTTAGTCCTATTTTTGTCCTTCTATCACGTTTACTAAATGCTTTCAGAACATGTTTGTTTGAATCAAAGTACACTGGGATGCTTTGCAAATGAGGGTCAGTAAAACACACTCACATACACACTCACACTCACACACACACACACACACTCTTCCGGTCGTCTCTGAGGACACATTTACGGATCTCATGTCTTCAGCTGAAATGTTTCAAATGGCAACACCACAAATAAACATCAGAATGACCCCAGAATGCACCTGAAAGCGAAGGGCAAACACACAGCGATCGCCGCACTGATATCCACTCTCCGTCAGGCCAGTCCTCATAAATGATTACAGAGGAAGCTTTTGAAAAGATCTCTCATGTTTCACGAGGAACCTGCCAAAGAACACAGGCGATTTAATGCAGGTCAAACGCTTGGAGCCGTTTCTGCGCCGGCTAAACTAACGGCCCTCCACGACGGAAACAAAATCTGCTCACAATATGAGTCCAAGTTTTATAGTCAATATTTAGCCCGAGTTTTCTCCCTCCCTGAATGTCTCAGGCTGTTAGCCTCATGGTTAGTCTGCCGTTAAAGCCTATCGATTGTTTGCGAGTACGACTGAAATTCCCTGGAAGGACTGAGATAATGGGAAATCACAAACCTGATCTGGTGTGTTCATTTCACATCAGCCACAGTCGCTCCGTCTTTAAAAGAGCCTCGGGCCGCAGAGTCCAGCTGATGATCTGGGAATATCTCGTGTGTCCCTGTGCAGACATGACATATCAATAAAAATGCATTGCAACAGTTCAAAACTACTGATCTGTGATCTGTGAAACAGCAAAGTCTCCAGAACTGATCAATATTATGTTTAAATAACACATAAAATAGGACACTTTATGTGCTGTATAATAAAATAATAAATATATAAACTTGCTTATATTGACATTAAAGGTGCAGTCTGTAAGTTTTAGCGGCATCTAGTGGTGAGGTTGTGAATTGCAACCGCTCACCCCTCCCTTTCGAAGCTACGGTGGCCGACACAGGACAAAAATGTAGTCATCGGAGACAGCAGAGAGTCCCTAGCGCTCTATAGAGAAGTTTGTCCATCTAGGGCTACCGTAGTTGGCAGCGCAAAATGGCGGCTTCACTGTACCCGCGGTGTGTGTAGATAGAAACGGCTCATTCTAAGGTCATAAAAACATAACGGTTCATTATGAAAACACAGTTATGTATATTATATTGCATATTACACACTGCACCTTTAAGTGTGATATTTTGTTGGAAACTATGATTATGTAGTTTATTTGTAGGTAGCCGGCGTGTCTTTACATCACACAGATCTCTCAGACGGATGGATTAAGAGCGAATCAGCAGTTTTCTCCAGAAGGCTGAAGGTCAAACCTGTGGATTAACGTTCTCTCTCTCTCTTTATCTGCAGTCATCTCTCGTCTCATCTTCATTTCTCTGTCAATCCTCTTATTTAACTCGTCTTGCTCTGTGAGCATTTACACACACGAGACACACAGATCACGGCTGGCGTCCGTCTGACAGACTTTGACCTGCTACACAAAACCAATGGACTGAAGACACGCAACGCATGTGTTTTCTATCACTGAAAAAACAGGGAAATGCACATTGTCCAATTTATTCAATCATGTTATTTGCGATCTATGAGACAAAATTGTGTTTCAGTTTTCAATTAAATTATTTAGCGTGAATTTGAAATAAAATAAATGAATTAACTAAGATAAATAAAAACATTTTTTTAATAAAAATAAATAAATGAAAGTGAATTAAATATATAAAATAAAATAAATAAAGCATAATATTTTTTTATTAAATTAAAAATATAAAAAAAAATTGTGTTTATATTCTAAACTTAATTTTACTAGATTAAATCATTTAGGGTGAATGTGAAATAAAATGTATTAATTAATTCAAATAAATACAAATAAAAAATAAAATGAAATATATAAAATAAAATGAATAAAATGAATAAAACATAATAAAATAATAAAATAAAATTAAACAGAAAAAAAAAAAAAATATATATATATATATATTAAATCAAATTAAATTATATATATATAAAAAATAATTAGATATATATATATCAATAAATCAATCAAATTAAAATCTGCATTAAAAATAAAATAAATTAAATTAAATAAATTAAAAATAAATAAATCAAATTAAATATATAAAATAAATAAAACATAATAAAATATATATTTTTAATTTAATTAAAAAATAGATGTAAAATAAATCATAAAATAATAAATTACAATAACATTTATTTAAAATGTTTTTTCATTTTTTTATTAAAATTAAATAAATAAATGAATGAATATAAAATAAAAAGAATAAAATAAAAAAAAATTAAATTAAATAAAAAATAGATAGAAAATACTAAAATAATAAATTATAATAACATTTAATTAAAATAAAATATTTATTTAAATAATAAAATGATAAATAAAAATAAATAAAATACATAAAAAAGTAAACTATTTCAGCTAGTTGCAAAAGCAATTACCTACAGTTTCCTGCAGTGTAAAAATACTCTTAAAGTCGTCATGAAAGGGAAGTTGCATTCGTCTTTTCTCTCTATTGTGCCGTATATCGAGTGAAACGCTTCTCAAACAAGAACAAATGTAGGGAGGGGCTTGATTGAGTCTGTTGGGAATTGATTGGACGGTTGTGGTTTGCTATTGGCTGATCTCCTGTGATTGACAGGTTGCCCCGCCCTGATCATCAGAGAAGAGATGAGATGAAGTTATTCTGATTCAAGATTATTAAAACAATAATGATGATGAATAGTTTAGAATAAACACTGTAACAGACCAATTTTACAAAATGGTAGCGGTCTGATAAGTACGATCTAAACCAGTTTAATGCCTGTCCCTGAACACCAGTGTAATTTTGAAGTCGATCTAAGAGTATTTTATGATCTATAGTATCGAACGCAGCACTAAGATCGAGTCGAACTAGTATTGAGATACAGCCTTGGTCAGAAGCTAGAAGTAAATCATTTGTGATTTTAACGAGCGTGGTTTCTGTGCTATGATGCGACCTGAATCCTGATTGAAATTTTTCATGGATATCATTTTCTTTCAAGAAAGAGCACAATTGGCCAGACACACTTTTTCTAGTATTTGAGATTGCTATTGGCTGATCTCCTGTGATTGACAGGTTGCCCCGCCCTCATCGTCAGAGAAGAGATGAGATGAAGTTATTCTGATTCAAGATTATTAAAACAATAATGATGATGAATAGTTTAGAATAAACACTGTAACAGACCAATTTTACCAATAGCATGGCAGTGAGTTTAACCCTGATAAACATAATGAGAACATCTAGCTTCCTTCTTATAACTTAAAATGCAAATGGTACTGAGGGCTCAGTGTTTTTTCTGAATAATATAACTCTAAAGCGGGCATGACTCAGTGATTGTGTGTGATTTGCCTGTAATGGAGGTGGTCGTGATTCAGTCAGAGCTGAAGCTCCTCTCAAACGCCTCCATCAGGAGATGTAGTGGTCACCTCCTCCAGCTCTGGACACACAAATTGGCCTTTAACTGCTCTGTCTCTCAGCGATATTGCATTTCTCTCCTCATCGTGTCTCTCTCTCGTTCCGCAGTGACAGTTTCAGTCACTCTCATCTATGAGATTACAGCTGGACCTGGAGTCACTAAACTCCATTATCTCAGAGACTGAGCAGCCGCATGGAGACGCTTTCCATAAAGCCCGTGTGCAGGGCCGGGGCCATCCGGGGCCGCTGCAGGAAACCCAAGGGAACGGCTCTTATCGTTTTATGGAATATTGCAGTGTTTATTCTAAGTGATTTATCCGTGCACATCATCATTTTGTGTCTCGTAATCTTGAGTCAGAATAACAGCTCATCTCTTCTCTGATGACGAGGGCGGGGCCACCTGTCAATCACAACAGATCAGCCAATAGCAAACCACAACCAGCCGATCAATTCCCCACAGACCCAATCAAGCCCCGCCCTACATTTGTTCTTGTTTGAGAAGCGTTTCACTCGATATACGGCACAATTGAGAAGAACAGACCTTCTCCTTATAGACACATTAAGTCTGAAGCGTTTTGCCAGAGGCCCCGAGAATTGTTATTACTGTTAACTAAAACTAAATCTGCAAATTGAAATAAAGCTGCAACAAACTAAATGAAAATGAGAAATCTGAATTAGCAAAGAACTGAAATAAATGTAAATAAACAAGCATCGCCTGAGCAAAATATTCCGTTACAGTTTAGTAGTAATGATTTTATGAATTTCTTCACTGAGAAAATAGAAAGCATCAGAAACAAAATTGTAAATGTACAATCTTTAATGATGTCTTAAGATTCAACCGCAATTATCGCCCCTCAAGAACTACTACACCGCTTTACAACTATAGGACAGGAAGAGCTAAATAAACTTATCATTGCATCTAAACCAACAACATGTTTATTAGATCCAATACCCACTAAACTACTGAAAGAGTTGTTACCTGTAGTGGAAGAGCCTCTTCTCAATATTATTAACTCGTCTTTATCTTTAGGTCATGTTCCAAGAATATTCAAGTTGGCAGTCATAAAACCTCTCATTAAGAAGCCACAATTAGATCATAATAACCTAGCAAATTACAGACCCATTTCAAATCTTCCATTCATGTCTAAAATACTAGAAAAAGTTGTGTCCGCTCAAGGCTGTATCTCAATACTAGTTCTACTTGATCTTAGTGCTGCGTTCGATACTATAGATCATAAAATACTATTAGATCGACTTCAAAATTATACTGGTGTTCAGGGACAGGCATTAAACTGGTTTAGATCGTATTTATCAGACCGCTACCATTTTGTCTGTCTAAATGGGGAAAAATCAAAGATAACGTGAGTAGACTATGGGGTGCCGCAAGGATCCGTGTTAGGCCCTCAGCTATTCTCAATATATATGCTGCCACTTGGTAATATTATAAGAAAACATGGAATTAATTTCCACTGTTCCACACTCAATTATACATTTCATCACGACCAGATGAAAACGCTAAATTATCTAAACTGACAGCGTGTGTTGAAGATATTAAATACTGGATGATGTGTAATTTTCTGCTATTAAATTCAGATAAATCGGAGGTATTACTTATTGGTCCAAAAAACTGCCCACAAAACCTCTCACAATACAACTTGAACTTGGAAGGATGTCCTGTCACTTTATCCACTACAGTAAAAGACCTGGGTGTTATATTAGACCGCAACTTTCGAAAGTCTTTCGAAAATCATATTTCATACGTTACAAGAACGGCATTTTTCCACCTTAGAAACATTGCTAAGCTACGTAACATGCTATCTATTTCTGATGCAGAAAAGTTAGTTCATGCATTCATGACCTCGAGATTAGATTACTGTAATGCTTTATTAGCTGGTTGTCCTGCATCATCAATAAACAAGCTACAGTTAGTCCAAAACGCGGCTGCTAGAGTTCTTACTAGGTCAAGAAAATATGATCATATAACACCAATTTTATCATCTCTACACTGGTTACCTATTAAGTTCCGTATCAATTACAAAGTATTGCTACTGACCTATAAAGCCCTAAATGGTTTAGCTCCAGTGTATTTAACGGATCTTCTATCGCCCTACAATCCATCGCGCTCATTAAGATCACTAAACTCGAGGCTTCTGGTCATTCCTAGGATATCTAAGTCCACTAAAGGAGGGAGGGCATTTTCACATTTAGCTCCTAAACTCTGGAATAGTCTTCCTGATAATGTTCGAGGTTCAGACTCGCTCTCCCAGTTTAAAACTAGATTAAAGACGCATCTCTTTAGCCAAGCATTCACATTATAAATACCTTTTATACTACAGTTAAATCGGATCAAAAGCATTAATATTCTGAACAGCAGCTATGCTAATTATTTCCCATCTGCTTTTCTGTTGTATTGGGTGGTTTTAACCCAGCAATTGGGTCGTTTTAAGCAAACATTTAACCCAACAGCTGGGTTAAAACAACCCAGCCGCTGGGTTAGTCCATTTTCAACCCAACTTGGGTTATTTTTAACCTAGCCATTTTTATAGTGTACCCAATACCTAAACTTGACAACCTTACTAGCTATTAATAAGCAGTAATTAGGAGTTTATTGAGGCAATAGTAAAGAACCTTTTGTGCAATGGAAATGTCCCATTGCTGTTAAAGATTCCATGCCAATTAAAACAATTTTTATTTGTAAGAGAGTATTCAATTGTTTTAATAATTACTGTTAGGGGCTTGTTTAAATCCCTAACCCTAACTAATGAGCAATACTGAAGTGTGTAGGCTCAGATCGTGGTGGGTGTGCTTATGATCATCAGTCATCCCGCGAATCATTCATCATTTCAATAGCACAAAGAAAAACATCACCTCTGAAAACGTCCTGCCAAAAAATAATTCCCGCCAAATCCAG
>NC_137116.1:13903575-13931075 GCF_949357685.1 Gobio gobio
CTAAATTAAATCGCAACTAATCTTAAAATCAGATGATAAACTCTAAACGTAAAACATTTTATGGAGTCACATGAAATTGGAGTCAGATTAACTTATATATATATGGAGTCAGATTTGAGGAAATGGATCTTCACATTTTAATGAATTAAAGTGATTTTTACAGAAGCGCCAGAAAAGACATACACGCAGAAGTCCTTCGACCAGCTGCTGGATTTCGTCATTGAGCCAGTGGGTGGACTTTACAAATCCCACTCCGACATGAAAATTCTCTGTGCTATAATTGTTGCAGCCATTAAGGTATTTATTTTTATATTTATGTTTAAATATTATAATGTTGTTGTTTTTTGTCTATGTTGTCAATCTGTCAATCTATGTCGATTATGAAAAGTGAACAGCATGAGACAGGACACATCATAAGATGAATGGAGTTGATCAGACATGATTGTGACCACTTCATTAAGTTTTGTTTTGCATAAATTGTATCTCAATTTTAATCAATGTTTCATCAGCCAATTGGGGCATTCTGGTTTGAGCGAGCGGAGCTTAATTGGTCAGTATTATTAAATTGCAGACAAAGATTTGGGATAGCTAGGTTGGTGTGGTAGAGGGCCCAATATCATATTCTTTCATAGGGCCCAAAATTGCTAGCGGCGCCCCTGGAAATAATAACACATTCAGCTGCTGTGAGAGACTCTCCTGAAGAATGAGATCTGGAGACGTGTGTTTGGGCTTCTTATATGATCATAAACACACCTGAGCCTTTGAGTATTTGACTCCGGCGTCTCAGAGAACAAAACCACGGTGAGTGTGTTCCCAGAGCCGCCCTCACCTCTGAGGCCTTTCAGCAAACAACAGCAGAGCGAGCGAAACTCCTGCTGTGCGGAGAGAGGAAAACACGCGTTTATCCTGATGATATAATCTGCGTTTGCATCTGAACAGCAGAGCAGGATCAACTCTATGATGATGATGATGATGAGGGTGTTGGTTATAGCTCAGATGTAGCAGGACATCAGTCGGGGGGGAAGGAAACAGCAGGAACAGGAAATCACATTACAGCTAAAATATGGGATTGCAGCGCGTTCGCTCCGCCTCAAGCTGTTGTCGAATTACGTGCGGCTGTAGGTTTTGCCGGCGGAAAATTGCTACACAATTGACTACGGCTTGACCCGCCGCTCCGTCCTCTATAAAAGCACATTGTGTACAATGATTGGATCAAACGACATGAAGCCACGTCTGGGGTTGAGGCAGAAATAAGAGCTGGGGTTTATACGACTGCACATTTCAGATCCACAACCGCGGCCAAATGCCCACCACTTACTGAACTAAAAGCCGCCATCCATTTTCCACTTGCCTTTATCTTTACGGGACACATTTTGAACATCAAACTGGACAAACCCAACCGAATATGGACAAACTTAAGTTACTGGACAAACCCAACCGAATATGGACAAACTTAAGTTACTGGACAAACCCAACCGAATATGGACAAACTTAAGTTATTGGACAAACCCAACCGAATATGGACAAACTTAAGTTATTGGACAAACCCAACCGGATATGGACAAACTTAAGTTACTGGACAAACCCAACCGAATATGGACAAAGTTAAGTTATTAGACAAACCCAACCGAATATGGACAAACTTAAGTTATTGGACAAACCCAACCGAATAAGGACAAACTTAAGTTATTGGACAAACCCAACCGGATATGGACAAACTTAAGTTAATGGACAAACCCAACCGAATAAGGACAAACTTAAGTTATTGGACAAACCCAACCGGATATGGACAAACTTAAGTTACTGGACAAATCCAACTGAATATGGACAAACTTAAGTTACTGGACAAATCCAACTGAATATGGACAAACTTAAGTTATTGGACAAACCCAACCGAATATGGACAAACTTAAGTTATTGGACAAACCCAACCGAATATGGATAAACTTAAGTTATTGGACAAACCCAACTGAATATGGAAAAACTTAAGTTATTGGACAAACCCAACCGAATATGGACAAACTTAAGTTATTGGACAAATCCAACTGAATATGGACAAACTTAAGTTACTGGACAAATCCAACTGAATATGGACAAACTTAAGTTACTGGACAAATCCAACAGAATATGGACAAACTTAAGTTATTGGACAAACCCAACCGGATATGGACAAACTTAAGTTACTGGACAAACCCAACCGAATATGGACAAACTTAAGTTATTGGACAAATCCAACCGAATAAGGACAAACTTAAGTTATTGGACAAACCCAACCGAATATGGACAAACTTAAGTTATTGGACAAACCCAACCGAATATGGACAAACTTAAGTTATTGGACAAATCCAACTGAATATGGACAAACTTAAGTTACTGGACAAACCCAACAGAATATGGACAAACTTAAGTTACTGGACAAACCCAACCGGATATGGACAAACTTAAGTTATTGGACAAACCCAACCGAATATGGACAAACTTAAGTTATTGGACAAACCCAACCGAATATGGACAAACTTAAGTTATTGGACAAACCCAACCGAATATGGACAAACTTAAGTTACTGGACAAATCCAACTGAATATGGACAAACTTAAGTTACTGGACAAACCCAACAGAATATGGACAAACTTAAGTTACTGGACAAACCCAACCGGATATGGACAAACTTAAGTTATTGGACAAACCCAACCGAATATGGACAAACTTAAGTTATTGGACAAACCCAACCGAATATGGACAAACTTAAGTTACTGGACAAACCCAGACAAAAATGGACAAACTTAAGTTACTGGACAAACCCAAACAAAAATGGACAAACCCAACTCTTGGGTTAGATTTATAGATTAAAAAATGAACCCAACTGTTGGGTTTGTCCATATTTGTCCATGCACTGGCTACCAATA
This sequence comes from Gobio gobio, assembly GCF_949357685.1. Lineage (NCBI taxonomy): Eukaryota > Metazoa > Chordata > Actinopteri > Cypriniformes > Gobionidae > Gobio > Gobio gobio. The sequence continues at coordinate 13,906,482 of NC_137116.1, forward strand.
GCCGCTCGCATTAAATTCAAGGCACTGGTGCTCGCCTTCAAAACATCCACTGGCTCTGCACCAATATACCTAAACTCGCTCATTCAGACTTACACACCCTCCAGGAACTTGCGTTCTGCCAGTGAACGACGCCTTGTGGTGCCATACCAGAGAGGCATGAAATCGCTGTCACGGACCTTTTCCTGGACCGTTCCCACCTGGTGGAATGACCTGCCTATCTCAATTCGTGCGGCCGAGTCTGTAGCCATTTTCAAAAAACGTCTAAAGACACTTTCCAGCAACACCTGACCGATCGAGAATAGCACTTATCATTCTATTCATTGTCTGTCTGTCTAATTTATTTATTTAAAAAAATAAATAAAATAAAATTAATTCTGTTCTGTGCTAGATTAACTGAGAATTGTTACAGCACTTGCATATTGCTGATATTGTTGCCCTTGGACTGCTCTAGCTGCTTCTATTGCCCTCATTTGTAAGTCGCTTTGGATAAAAGCGTCTGCTAAATGACTAAATGTAAATGTAAATGTAAATGTAAATTTGAGGCAAATGTGGGTTGAAACAACCCAGCATTTTGTGTACAGTTGAATCATAACTTAAAAAATGTTTTTGGTTAAGTTAAAAATAAAAAATATATTTAATTTAAATGGCAAAAGACTGTAAACATGTTACAGTAAAAACTTTCATTAGTAATGGGATAAAATATGGGATTGCAGCGCGTTCGCTCCGCCTCAAGGTGTTGTCGAATTACGTGCGGCTGTAGGTTTTGCCGGCGGAAAATTGCTACACAATTGACTACGGCTTGACCCGCCGCTCCGTCCTCTATAAAAGCACATTGTGTACAATGATTGGATCAAACGACATGAAGCCACGTCTGGGGTTGAGGCAGAAATAAGAGCTGGGGTTTATACGACTGCACATTTCAGATCCACAACCGCGGCCAAATGCCCACCACTTACTGAACTAAAAGCCGCCATCCATTTTCCACTTGCCTTTATCTTTACGGGACACATTTTAAACATCAAACCGGGTCTATATATAGGCCTATATTTACTGGAACACAAAAAAATTAATCAGATGTATTCCTGGTGATCAATACGAACACGAGCAGAAAGGGTTTCATTAGACAGAGCAGACGATTCTCATGTGGACGGTTATGCTTTGAGATTTGACGGCACCAGTAATTCAATGATTGTGGCTTTTATTGAAACGCTTCGTTCCGTCAGATCGATATGAATTGTTTGCATTGAAGGCCGACACACACACTTTTCATTCACAGTCCACGCGGCTTCACGTTCTGAGCGATTGATGTGCAACTGATTCTCTGAACTCGTGAAACAATGGATTTTCCTTTTGCCGGAGACTCTGAAAGAAGCACAGAAATGTGTGTGTTTGAACAAAAGCTTTAACATGGAATCCGTTTGACACAAACCTGAGCTTTCTACCAGGGCTGGAGGAATCAATCGGATGAAGGGATGGACGGGCGTTCAGAGACGGACGGCTGGTTTGATGTTCACCATCTGCTTTAGTAGATCCAGCTCATTCTCTCGCACACAAACACACAGTTTTCTTTGTCAAATGAGCGCCGAGTCACACAGGAGTTGAGGCTAAAACAGAGAAAGAAGAGTAAAGGAAGTCGATTTGGACATTTTCAGAAGAAAATATAGTGTTTGATCATGCAGAGATCTCGGTGAAAGAAATAAGATCAATAAGTCATGTTTTTCCATTACTTTAACGTGTCAAAATAACCTAACGGACTTCATTTCTTTAGGATACGATTCAACTAAATTTGATTAAATTTTAAATTATAAATGTAACCCAATGGTTGAGTTTGTCTAAACTTAAGTCATTGGAGAAACCCAACAGAATATGGACAAACTTAAGTAACTGGACAAACCCAACAGAATATGGACAAACTTAAGTTACTGGACAAACCCAACCGAATATGGACAAACTTAAGTTATTGGACAAACCCAACCGGATATGGACAAACTTAAGTTATTGGACAAACCCAACCGATTATGGACAAACTTAAGTTACTGGACAAACCCAACAGAATATGGACAAACTTAAGTTACTGGACAAACCCAACCGGATATGGACAAACTTAAGTTATTGGACAAACCCAATTGAATATGGACAAACTTAAGATATTGGACAAACCCAACCGAATATGGACAAACTTAAGTTACTGGACAAACCCAACCGGATATGGACAAACTTAAGTTATTGGACAAACCCAACCGGATATGGACAAACTTAAGTTATTGGACAAACCCAATTGAATATGGACAAACTTAAGATATTGGACAAACCCAACAGAATATGGACAAACTTAAGTTACTGGACAAACCCAACCGAATATGGACAAACTAAAGTTATTGGGCAAACCCAACAGAATATGGACAAACTTAAGTAACTGGACAAACCCAACAGAATATGGACAAACTTAAGTTATTGGGCAAACACAACCGAATATGGACAAACTAAAGTTATTGGGCAAACCCAACAGAATATGGACAAACTTAAGTAACTGGACAAACCCAACAGAATATGGACAAACTTAAGTTATTGGGCAAACCCAACCGAATATGGACAAACTTAAGTTATTGGGTAAACCCAACAGAATATGAACAAACTTAAGTTATTGGACAAACCCAACCGAATATGGACAAACTTAAATTATTGGACAAACCCAACCGAATATGGACAAACTTAAGTTATTGGACAAACTTAAGTTATTGGACAAACCCAACCGAATAAGGACAAACTTAAGTCACTGGACAAACCCAACAGAATATGGACAAACTTAAGTAACTGGACAAACCCAACAGAATATGGACAAACTTAAGTTATTGGGCAAACCCAACCGAATATGGACAAACTTAAATTATTGGACAAACCCAACCGAATATGGACAAACTTAAGTAACTGGACAAACTTAAGTTATTGGACAAACCCAACCGAATATGGACAAACTTAAGTTATTGGATAAACCCAACAGAATTTGGACAAACTTAAGTTATTGGACAAACCCAACAGAATATGGACACACTTAAGTTACTGGACAAACCCAACAGAATATGGACAAACTTAAGTTATTGGACAAACCCAACCGGATATGGACAAACTTAAGTTATTGGACAAACCCAACCGATTATGGACAAACTTAAGTTACTGGACAAACCCAACCGGATATGGACAAACTTAAGTTATTGGACAAACCCAACCGATTATGGACAAACTTAAGTTACTGGACAAACCAAACCGAATATGGACAAACTTAAGTTACTGGACAAACCCAACAGAATATGGACACACTTAAGTTACTGGACAAACCCAACAGAATATAGACAAACTTAAGTTACTGGACAAACCCAACAGAATATGGACACACTTAAGTTACTGGACAAACCCAACAGAATATGGACAAACTTAAGTTACTGGACAAACCCAACCGAATATGGACAAACTTAAGTTATTGGACAAACCCAACCGGATATGGACAAACTTAAGTTATTGGACAAACCCAACCGATTATGGACAAACTTAAGTTACTGGACAAACCCAACAGAATATGGACAAACTTAAGTTACTGGACAAACCCAACCGAATATGGACAAACTTAAGTTACTGGACAAACCCAACCGGATATGGACAAACTTAAGTTATTGGACAAACCCAACCGGATATGGAAAAACTTACGTTATTGGACAAACCCAATTGAATATGGACAAACTTAAGATATTGGACAAACCCAACAGAATATGGACAAACTTAAGTTACTGGACAAACCCAACAGAATATGGACAAACTTAAGTTATTGGGCAAACCCAACCGAATATGGACAAACTTAAATTATTGGACAAACCCAACCGAATATGGACAAACTTAAGTTATTGGACAAACCCAACCGAATATGGACAAACTTAAGTTATTGGGTAAACCCAACAGAATATGAACAAACTTAAGTTATTGGACAAACCCAACCAAATATGGACAAACTTAAATTATTGGACAAACCCAACCGAATATGGACAAACTTAAGTTATTGGACAAACCCAACCGAATAAGGACAAACTTAAGTCACTGGACAAACCCAACAGAATATGGACAAACTTAAGTAACTGGACAAACTCAACAGAATATGGACAAACTTAAGTTATTGGGCAAACCCAACCGAATATGGACAAACTTAAATTATTGGACAAACCCAACCGAATATGGACAAACTTAAGTTATTGGACAAACTTAAGTTATTGGACAAACCCAACCGAATATGGACAAACTTAAGTTATTGGATAAACCCAACAGAATTTGGACAAACTTAAGTTATTGGACAAACCCAACCGAATATGGACAAACTTAAATTATTGGACAAACCCAACCGAATAAGGACAAACTTAAGTTATTGGACAAACTTAAGTTATTGGACAAACCCAACCGAATATGGACAAACTTAAGTTATTGGGTAAACCCAACAGAATATGGACAAACTTAAGTTATTGGACAAACCCAACCGAATATGGACAAACTTAAGTTATTGGGTAAACCCAACAGAATATGGACAAACTTAAGTTATTGGACAAACCCAACCGAATATGGACAAACTTAAATTATTGGACAAACCCAACCGAATAAGGACAAACTTAAGTTATTGGACAAACTTAAGTTATTGGACAAACCCAACCGAATATGGACAAACTTAAGTTATTGGACAAACTTAAGTTATTGGACAAACCCAACCGAATAAGGACAAACTTAAGTTACTGGACAAACCCAACAGAATATGGACAAACTTAAGTAACTGGACAAACCCAACAGAATATGGACAAACTTAAGTTACTGGACAACCCCAAACAAAAATGGACAAACCCAACTATTGGGTTAGATTTATAGATAAAAAAAATTAACCCAACAGTTGGGTTTGTCCATATTTGAGCCAAATGTGGGTTGAAACAACCCAGCATTTTGTGTACAGTTGAATCATAACTTAAAAAATGTATTTGGTTAAGTTATTGGACAAACCCAACCATTGGGTTACGTTTATAAATAAAAATATATATTTAAATTAAATGGCAAAAGACTGTAAAAATGTTACAGTAAAAACATGAATTAGTTAACAATAAGTTTCCTTTATGTGATAAAAACTGTAATATATCTAACCGGACATTTCATGTCATTTTACCCTAAATTTTAATTTGTGGAAATGAAAAAGAACAAGTCATCTTATAATTTACAGTGAAAGCATTCCCAGAATTCCACATGACAATGATTATTTTTATTTTATTATTATGCTTCTTTTTATTCTAATCAGTGATGTACATTAGGGTTTTATGTTCCATCTTATGATGTTTATTGCATTATTTATGCAAGTTATCATGATGTTTTGTATTATTTTGTACACCTCCCATATATCAGTATTAGTCTCAGCCTGTGGAAAAGCTACTTATGATGAACTTTGACTCATGATTTTGTAATTTTAAGGTGGTTGTCAGTATATTATAAAGGTAACAAGAAATATTAGAGAAATATTTAGTGACATTATTTCATTTTCTTACTGCTACATATATATTTTTTACAGTAAAGTTCACCTAAAAAGAAACACACACACAGAAAAGAAGCTTTCAAAGTTTGAATGTGTGAATCTCACCTGTCCAGGTCATATATTTCACCCCAACACCTTAAGAAATAAATGGTAAAGATTTAGCATAAAGAAAATTAAGTCTATTTTTAGGAAGTTTATGTTGAGAAACAAGCACATCCATCCTCCGTTTCCATTACTATAATGGGCTGAATCTCAGTCTCATTGCTTTAATAGAGTTCAGTCTGGACACACAGATTTGTTTTTAAGCGATTAAAGTCAGATGAGAGTGAAATACGAGCCGGATCCTTCCATGAGTTTCACCTGAATATTAATTCAGCACATTTTAAAAGATGAGCATTTAGATATCAATCGTGATAGTATTTGAGTTTGACAGCAACATGAGCAGGAATGAAAAACAGTTGCATAAAACCAGCATCTGACTAATTAACCAATCTCTCTCACACACACACTCTCTCTCTCTATATATATATATACACTCTATAATGCCAAAAGTGTTGTGACGCCTGCCTTTACATGCACATGAGCTTTAATGCCATCCCATTCTTAATCCGTCTAAATGGGCAAATTTGGCCAGGATGCCGGGGTTACACCCCTACTCTTTATCGAAGGACATCCTGGGATGTTTAATGACCACAGAGAGTCAGGACCTCGGTTTAACGTCTCATCCGAAGGACGGTGCTTGTTACAGTATAGTGTCCCCAAATATGAAATCGCCCACCCTTTGCAGCTCTAACAGCTTCAGCTCTTCTTTTAGGAGTGTCCATCCATCCATCCATCTTCTTCCGCTTATCCGGGGCCGGGTCGCGGGGGCAGCAGTCTAAGCAGAGATGCCCAGACTTCCCTCTCCCTAGACACTTCTTCTAGCTCTTCCGGGGGGACACCGAGGCGTTCCAAGGCCAGCCGGGAGACATAGTCCCTCCAGCGTGTCCTTGGTCTTCCCCGGGGCCTCCTCCCGGTTGGACATGCCCGAAACACCTTCCCGGGAAGGCGTTCAGGAGGCATCCGGAACAGATGCCCGAGCCACCTCAGCTGTCCCCTCTCGATGTGGAGGAGCAGCGGCTCTACTCCGAGTTCCTCCCGAGTGACTGAGCTTCTCACCCTATCTCTAAGGGAGCGCCCAGCCACCCTGCGAAGAAAGCTCATTTCGGCCGCCTGTATCCGGGATCTTGTCCTTTCGGTCATGACCCAAAACTCATGACCATAGGTGAGAGTAGGAACGTAGATTGACCGGTAAATCGAGAGCTTCGCCTTACGGCTTAGCTCTTTCTTCACCACGACAGACCGGTACATCGACCGCATTACAGCAGAAGCTGCACCGATCCGTCTGTCAATCTCCCGTTCCATCCTCCCCTCACTCGTGAACAAGACCCCTAGATACTTGAACTCCTCCACTTGGGGCAGGAACTCTCCACCAACCTGAAGTGGGCAAGCCACCCTTTTCCGACTGAGGACCATGGCCTCGGATTTGGAGGTGCTGATCCTCATCCCAGCCGCTTCACACTCGGCTGCAAACCGTCCCAGTGCATGCTGAAGGTCCTGGTTAGAAGGGGCCAACACGACAACGTCATCCGCAAAGAGCAGAGACGAAACCGTGTGGTCCCCAAACCTGACACCCTCCGGCCCTTGGCTGCGCCTAGAAATTCTATCCATAAAAATTATGAACAGAACCGGCGACAAAGGGCAGCCCTGCCGGAGTCCAACATGCACCGGGAACAAGTCTGACTTACTGCCGGCAATGCGGACCAAACTCCTGCTTCGGTCATACAGGGACCGGACAGCCCTCAGCAAAGGACCCCGGACCCCATATTCCCCCAGCACCCTCCACAGGACGCCTCGAGGGACACAGTCGAATGCCTTCTCCAAATCCACAAAACAAATGTGGACTGGTTGGGCAAACTCCCATGAACCCTCCAGCACCCTGTAGAGGGTATAGAGCTGGTCCAGTGTTCCACGACCAGGACGAAAACCACACTGTTCCTCCTGAATCCGAGGTTCCACTATCGGCCGAATTCTCCTCTCCAGTACCCTGGCATAGACTTTCCCGGGGAGGCTGAGAAGTGTGATCCCCCTATAGTTGGAACACACCCTCCGGTCCCCCTTCTTAAAAAGAGGGACCACCACCCCGGTCTGCCATCCCAGAGGCACTGTCCCCGACCGCCACGCGATGCTGCAGAGGCGTGTCAGCCAAGACAGCCCCACAACATCCAGAGACTTGAGGTACTCAGGGCGGATCTCATCCACCCCCGGTGCCTTGCCACCGAGGAGTTTCTTGACCACCTCGGTGACTTCAGCCCGGGTGATGGACGAGTCCTCCTCTGAGCCCCCAGCCTCTGCTTCCTCAATGGAAGACGTGACGGCGGGATTGAGGAGATCCTCGAAGTATTCCTTCCACCGTCCGACAACATCCCCAGTTGAGGTCAACAGCCGCCCATCGCCACTGTAAACAGCGTTGGTAGGGCACTGCTTCCCCCTCCTGAGGCGCCGGACGGTTTGCCAGAATCTCTTCGAGGCCAGCCGATAGTCCTTTTCCATGGCCTCACCGAACTCCTCCCAGGCCCGAGTTTTTGCCTCCACAACCACCCGGGCTGCAGTCCGTTTAGCCTGCCGGTACCTGTCAGCTGTCTCAGGAGTCCCACAAGCCAGCCAGGCCCGATAGGACTCCTTCTTCAGCTTGACGGCATCCCTTACTTCCGGTGTCCACCACCGGGTTCGGGGATTGCCGCCTCGACAGGCACCGGAGACCTTGCGTCCACAGCTCCGAGCAGCCGCTTTGACAATGGAGGTGGAGAACATGGTCCACTCGGACTCAATATCTCCAGCCTCCCTCGGGATCTGGTCGAAGCTCTGCCGGAGGCAGGAGTTGAAGATCTCTCTGACAGGAGACTCGGCCAAACGTTCCCAGCAGACCCTCACAGTACGTTTGGGTCTACCGAGTCTATCCAGCTTCCTCCCCCGCCATCGGATCCAACTCACCACCAGGTGGTGATCAGTTGACAGCTCCGCCCCTCTCTTCACCCGAGTGTCCAAGACATACGGCCGCAGGTCAGATGAAACGACCACGAAGTCGATCATTGACCTACGACCTAGGGTGTCCTGGTGCCATGTGCACTGATGGACACCCTTATGCTTGAACATGGTGTTCGTTATGGACAAACTGTAACTAGCACAGAAGTCCAATAACTGAACACCACTCGGGTTCAGATCAGGGGGGCCGTTCCTCCCAATCACGCCCCTCCAGGTTTCACTGTCATTGCCCACGTGGGCATTGAAGTCCCCCAGTAGAACGACGGAGTCCCCAGTCGGAGCACTCTCCAGCACCCCTCCCAGGGACACCAAGAAGGTCGGGTACTCTGCACTGCCGTTCGGCCCGTAGGCACAAACGACAGTGAGAGACCTATCCCCGAGCCGAAGCCGCAGGGAAACGACCCTCTCGTTCACCGGGGTAAACTCCAACACATGGCGGCAGAGCTGGGGGGCTATAAGCAAACCCACACCAGCCCGCCGCCTCTCACCATGGGCAACTGCAGAGTGGTGAAGAGTCCATCACCTCTCGAGGAGTGTGGTTCCAGAGCCCAAGCCGTGCGTGGAGGTGATTCCGACTATCTCTAGTCGGAACCTCTCAACCTCACGCACAATCTCAGGCTCTTTCCCCGCCAGCGAGGTGACATTCCATGTCCCAAGAGCCAGATTCTGTGTCCAGGGATCGGGTCGTCTAGGCCTCCGCCTTCGACTGCCGCCCGATTCGCTTCGCACCGACCCCTTATGGTCCCTCCCGTGAGTGGTGGGCCCACGGGAAGGTGTCCCCACGTCGCTCCTTTGGGCTGAGCCCGGCCGGACCCCGTGGGGGAAGGCCCGGCCACCAGGCGCTCGCATACGAGCCCCAACCCCAGGCCTGGCTCCAGGGTGGGGCCCCGGCTGCGCCATACCGGGCGACGTCACGGTCCTCGTTTTATTTGTCATCATAAGGGTTCTTTTAGGAGTGTGTTTATGGGAAATCTTCTAGAAGCGCATTTGTGATGTTGGACGAGAAGGCCTGGCTCTCAGTCTCCGCTCTAATTCATCCCAAAGCTGTTCTATCGGGTTGAGGACAGGACTCAAGTTCCTCCACACCAAACTCGCTCATCAATGTCTTTATGGAGACGCTTTGTGCACTGGTGCATGCTGGGACAGGAAAGGGCCGTCCCCAAACTGATCCCACAAAGTCGGGAGCATGAAATTGACCAAAATGTCTTGGTGAAGCAATAAGAGTTCCTTTCACTGGAACTAAGGGGACAACCCCACACCATAATCCCCCCTCCACCAAACTTTACACTTTCCACAATGCAGTCAGGAGAGTCTCGTTCTCCTGGCAACCGCCAAACCCAGACTCGTCCATGGGATTGTCAGACAGAGAAGCGTGATTGGTCACTCAGAGAACACGTCTCCACTGCTCTAGAGTCCAGTGGCGGCGCGCTTTACCCCACTGCATCCCACACTTTGCATTGCACTTGGTGATGTAAGGCTTGGATGAGCTGCTCGGCCATGGAAACCCATTCCATGAAGCTCTACACACTGTTCTTGAGCTCATCTGAAGGCCACACGAGGTCTCTATTGACTCTATCGGCGACTTCTGTGACCCTCAGCATGCGATGACCCCGCTCTGTGGCTGAGTTGCTGTTGTTCCCAATCGCTTCCACTTTGTTATAATCCCACTAACAGTTGAGCGTGGAATATTTAGTATAATATTTGGACTTATTGCACAGGCTTGAGTTCTCTGAGCTCCTGAGAGCGGCCCATTCTCTCACTAATGTGTGTAGAAGCGAACACACACACACACACTCCTGAGAGCGGCCCATTCTGTCACTAATGTGTGTAGAAGCGAACACACACACACACACACACTCCTGAGAGCGGCCCATTCTCTCTCTAATGTGTGTAGAAGCGTCTGCAGGCCTAGAGCTTGATTCACACACCTGTGAAGGGATTGAACACCTGAACTCAGGGATCTGGAGGGGTGTGCCAGCTCTTTTTGGCGAGGTATATATGCTGAGGCAGAAGTGACCCGTGTTTGATCCTGCTGGGTTGACGTTCATTAAGAGCTTTTGTTTGAGGCTGATATTATAACATGACCCGCTTCAGATTCACAATGATGTCTTGAGTGTGTTTCACAGCTTCCTGTTTTATTCTTTAGATAATTTGGTTTAATGGACACAGCGTGTGTCACCGAGCCTCATTATCAAACTATCAAAGTGCTTCATTATCGACATTCATCCTCAACACACACATAATGCTCACAAACGCCACAAATGGACTTCAAACCCAATCTGTGTTATGAAACTATTCATCTTGTTGAAGGTGAAACTCAATTATTTCTCCTCAAACGTCACTGGAGGAGTGTGAGACGTCTTATTAAACTGATCTGAATGCTCAAGCTGATATTGAGCTCATTTATCAGCCTGTGCGATAAACACGTGTTCATATAAAACAGATATTTGTGCTGGAAAACAAGACAGAAATACTGAGGAAGAATATCGTTTTCGCAGTGAAATCTATAGATATATATATATATAGTGGGGTCCAAAAGTTCACCGTGAACATCTGTGCTTATATAATCGAGTTTAAACCTGGAAGTGAAATAAGATGTGGTGTAAAATGAAGAAGAAAGCTTTCAGATTGATCGCCATTTGTGGCCAATCAAACGCAAGTAACTGAGTGTCACTGGTCATGTGACTTTTCATGCAGATGATCAGGAAGTTCCTTCATCTCAGTTCAGAGAAACTACATGACTTCAAGCATCATCACCTGACGTGTTTTTAGTCCTTTCTGAGGACAAATTTCAATATGAAAGCTGTGGTGATTGAGAAGTGATTACACACACACACACACACACACACACACACTGCCCCTACTCCTAAACCTACCCATCACAAAAAACTGCAGTTTACTTTCTGTGAAAAAAACCTCATTCTGTGATTTATATGGGGAACGTCCTCATATTTAACCCTGTCCTTGTCATACCTATGTCATTATACACATTTGTGTCCTGATATTTCACAAAAACATGCCCACACACACACATACACGCGCACACTCACACAAACTCTCACAAACACACACACACAAACTCCCACACATGCACTCTCACACGCACGCACACACACACAAACTCACACACACACATGCACAAATTCTCACGAACACAGGCGCAAACACACACACACACACACACACACACTCACTCACTCGCACACACTCACTCGCACACACACACGCTCACACTTACACACTCACAGACAAGTACACACACACACACACACACACACAGACACACACACTCACACACACGCAAACTCAGACACATGCACAATCAATCACACACACACACACACACACACACACACTCACACGCTCACACGCTCACACGCTCACACGCACACACTCAATCACACATGCAAATTCAAACTCAGACACACGCACACACTCAATCACACTCAATCACACACACTCACACATACATTCATGCTCAAACACTCACTCGCTCACACTTACACACTCACACTCACAGACAAGTACACACACACACACACACATTCTCTCACTCACTCACTCACTCACTCACTCACACACACTCACAAACACACACACACACTCTCACTCACTCACAAACACACACTCTCTCACGCACACTCACACACACAACACTAAATCACACACACACACACACACACACACACACACACACACACACACACACACACACACTTACACAAACTCACACACACACACACTCAATCACACACACTCACCCACTCACTCACTCACACACACACAGACACACACACACACACACACATACACACACACACACACACACACACACTCATGCTCAAACACTCACACAAACACACACACTCACACACACACACACACACACACACACACACTCAATCACAGTAAAAAACACATTCATGCTCAAACACACACACACACACACACACACACACACACACACACACACACACACACACACACATGCTCAAACACTCACACAAACACACACACTCACACACACACACACACACACACACACACACTCAATCACACTAAAAAACACATTCATGCTCAAACACACACACACACACACACACACATATCTATCTCTGTGCTCCTCCGATGTGGTGGCGACGGGTTTTGCATGTTTTCCTCGTGTTCTATTTAAATGAAGAAAGTGGGTCTCATTCTGTGACCTTTACAATCTAAAACAAAGATTTGCACAAATAAGTACTTTGAAATGTCATCTGTTCCCGAATCTGCATACGGGCGACTCGTCCTGCATGGAAATGAAGACATTCTCACAGGGATTTACATCTAAAAAACAAAAAAAAAGGCAAAGGAAAAGAGCAACAAATGTCAACATACAGTAAAGCATTTCAATGTGCTGAGAGCGGCTCATTAACCTCTGAGATGAACGACTTTACCTGCCTGATTAAAACACCGCAGGGCTCACACACACACACACACACACACACACACAGTCTCTGTAAACCTGAGAGGCTCGTCTGCAGAAAGACACTGGGCTGAACTATGACGGCATTCTATACTAAATATCATTCATAAAGCACAGCTGGAGGTCTGGCGCTCTCAGAGAGAACTGTTCCCGATGATTGTTGTTTACATTTACTGTGTGTGTTTGGCAGACGTTATCCACAGTCATGTGCACTGGATTGAGGAATACATGGGATCGTCTCAGGCCTGGACTGGGAATGGACCCCAGCCTCCGCCTCAGTGCTCCGGCTTTACTGTAGGAGCTGCAGGGAACGTTGACTCCGGGCTCAGGGAATCAACCTCGAATGCAATGCAAATGCAGAAATGAAGCCATATCAATATATCATATTAGCATTGGCAGATGAATCTGTGCCAAAACACTGAGTTTGATTGGACACGTGACTTTAACATTAATAACAAAAGATATGGGAAACAAAATAGCAGAAGGTCTGAAGCTTCATCCATCCATCCATCCATCCATCCCTCTATCCCTACGTCCATCCATCCATCTGTCAATCCCTCTATCCCTACGTCCATCCATCCATCTGTCAATCCCTCTATCCCAACGTCCATCCATCCATCTGTCAATCCCTCTATCCCAACGTCCATCCATCCATCTGTCAATCCCTCTATCCCAACGTCCATCCATCCATCCGTCCATCCCTCTATCCCTACGTCCATCCATCCATCTGTCAATCCCTCTATCCCTACGTCCATCCATCCATCTGTCAATCCCTCTATCCCAACGTCCATCCATCCATCCGTCCATCCCTCTATCCCTACGTCCATCCATCCATCCGTCCATCCCTCTATCCCTACGTCCATCCATCCATCCGTCCATCCCTCTATCCCTACGTCCATCCATCCATCTGTCAATCCATTCAACCATCCATCCATCCATCCCTCCGTTGGTCCACCCATCCATCCATATGTCCATTCTTCCATCCATCCATTCCTCCATCCGTCCGTCCATCCACCCATCCCTCCATCTATTCATCCGTCCATCCATCCATCTGTCCGTCCATCCATCCGTCCATCCATCCATCTGTTCATCCATCCATTTATCCATTCCTCCATCCCTTCGTCCATCCATCCCTTCATCCCTACATCCATCCATCCATCCATCTGTCAATCCATTCACCCGTCCGTCCATCCATCCATCCATCCATCCGTCGGTCCACCCATCCGTCCATCCACCCATCTGTCCATTCTTCCATCCCTCCATTCCTCCATCCATCCATCCCTACGTACATCCATTCATCTGTCAATCCATTCACCCGTCCATCAGTCCACCCATCCATCCATCCGTCCGTCCACCCATCCGTCCATATGTCCATTCTTCCATCCATCCATCCCTCCATCCGTCCGTCCATCCATCCGTCCATCCATCCATCCATCCATCCATCCATCCATCCATTCATCTGTCATCCATCCATCCATCTTTCATCTGTCCATCCATCCATCCATCCATACGTCCATTCCTCCATCCATCCATCCCTCCATCCATCCGTCCGTCCATCCATCCGTCCATCCATCCATCTATCCATCCATCTGTCCATCCATCCATCCATCTGTCCATTCATCCGTCCATCCATCCATCCATCCATCCATCCATCCATCTGTCCATCCATCCATCCATCCATCCATCCGTCCATCCATCCATCCATCTGTTCATCCATCCATTTGTCCATTCCTCCATCCCTACATCCATCTGTCAATCCATTCACCCGTCCATCCATCCATATGTCCATTCCTCCATCCATCCGTCCATATGTCCATTCTTCCATCCATCCATCCGTCCGTCCATCCCTCCGTCCGTCCATCCATCCCTCCATCCCTACGTACATCCATCCATCTGTCAATCCATTCAGCCGTCCATCCATCCATCCGTCCACCCATCCATCCATATGTCCATTCCTCCATCCCTCCATACATCCATCCGTCCACCCATCCGTCCATGTCCATTTTTCAATCTATCCATCCCTCCATCCATCTGTCCATCCACCCATCCATATGTCCATTCCTCCATCCATCCACCCATCCGTCCATCCCTCCATCCATCCCTACGTACATCCATCCATCTGTCAATCCATTCAACCACCCATCCATATGTCCATTCCTCCATCCATCCGTCCGTCCATCCACCCATCCGTCCATGTCCATTCTTCCATCTATCCATCCCTCCATCCATCTGTCCGTCCACCCATTCATATGTCTATTCCTCCATCCATCCATTATTCTGTCCATCCATCCATTTGTTTGCCCATCCATCCATCCGACCATCCATCCCTCTGTCCATGCATCCATCCATCTCCCATTCCATCCATCCGTCTGTCCATTCATCCGTCCGTCTATCCATCCATCCGTCCATCCATCCATCCATTTGTCCATTCAATCATCCATCCATCCATCCATCCATTTGTCCATTCAATCATCCATCCATCCATCCATCCATCCATCCATCCATTTGTCCATTCAATCATCCATCCGTCCATCCATCCATCCATTTTTCCATTCAATCATCCATCCATTTGTCCATTCAATCATCCATCCATCCGTCCATCCATCCATCCATTTGTCCATTCAATCATCCATCCATCCGTCCATCCATCCATCCATCCATCCATTTGTCCATTCAATCATCCATCCATCCATTTGTCCATTCAATCATCCATCCATCCGTCCATCCATCCATTTGTCCATTCAATCATCCATCCATCCATTTGTCCATTCAATCATCCATCCATCCATTTGTCCATTCAATCATCCATCCATCCATCCATCCATCCGTCCATCCATCCATTTGTCCATTCAATCATCCATTCATCCATCCATCCGTCCATCCATTTGTCCATTCAATCATCCATCCATCCGTCCATCCATTTGTCCATTCAATCATCCATCCATCCGTCCATTCATCCATCCATTTGTCCATTCAATCATCCATCCATCCATTTGTCCATTCAATCATCCATCCATCCATCCATCCATCCAAGAAATATGATTTAATTCATTATAATCATTACTCTTGATCATCACAGCTTATAAAATCATCTGAAAAGCCTCCTGGTCCTCTCGTCGATGAGCTCCTGTGTTTGGTCATCAGAGCGCTGATGTCCCGTATGAAACACAAGCACATGTGGAGAGAAAAGACAGACACTCGTTTCTGTTCGGCGTTTGAATCCCAGAGTCCGGACACTGATGGACAGGATTCCCAGCGCTGTGGGAAAAGTCTGCTCTTGCTGAAGTCAGAGGTGAATTAGAGGGAAACAGGACGGTCTGTAAATACAGCACTGAAAGCACATTTACTGTACATGAACCAAAGAAAAACACGGCCAGAAATATGACTGGAAAACATTCCTCACATTCCAAGAACAGCCCACAAAACCTGAGGAAGAAAGAGGAAGAAAGCCCACGAAACACTGCGTCTGCTCTGATGTTCTTCCTCAGGGGTTCTGGCTGCTTTTTTGGGTCAGAAAAATAAACTTAATTCAAAGGGAAAACATGATTATTTTTCTGACTCCATTGGCAGATATTTGCTCTTGTTTTAAGCACAAATTTTTCATTAAACAAGTTTCAATATCTTCAGTCATTTCGCTCCTCCAGTAAATGTATCATGATTGAAGAATGTTTAGATATTTGTGCTGGAAAACAAGACAAAAATAATAATAGTAGACAAATAATATAATCTTTTTTATAGATGAACTGCTTAAACAAATAAATAAACACAAAGTGTTTAAAATATAAATAATATATAATAAAATATTTTTTTTATTTAAATTATACATTTTTTTTATTCAAATCTAAAACTGAAGCAGATAAAAAATGCAGAATTGCTTTACAATTAAACATTTCAAGAAATAAAGATATACAGTATAAATAGTGGTAATATATAAATAATACAAATATTAATCATTATCAATATACTCATGTAATATGTGCTGAAATATTGTAGAGAAATATAAATCTAATAACCGCTGATCTAGATAAATTCCAGGCCTATAATATTGGTATATGATAATATTTTTATTATAATATTATAATTATTTCATAATATTATGGATGGATGGATAGACTGACAGAGGGATAGATGGATGGATGGAGTGATTGATGGACGGATTGATGGACGGATGGAGGGACTGATGGATGGATAGATGGACTGATGGAGGGATTGATGGACAGAGGGATGGATTGACGAATGGATAGATGGACGGGTGGAGGGATTGACGGAGGGATTGATGGATGGATAGATGGACTGATGGAGGGACTGATGGATGGATAGATTAACTGATGGAGGGATTGATGGACAGAGGGATGGATGGACAAATGGATAGATGGACGAGTGGAGGGATTGATGGACAGAGGGATGGATTGACGAATGGATAGATGGACGGGTGGAGGGATTGATGGACAGATGGATGGATGGACGGACGAATGGATAGATGGACGGGTGGAGGGATTGATGGACAGATGGATGGATGGACGGACGAATGGATAGATGGACGGATCGAGGGATTGATGGACAGATGGATGGACGGACGAATGGATAGATGGACGGATCGAGGGATTGATGGACAGATGGATGGATGGACGAATGGACGGGTGGAGGGATTGATGGACAGAGGGATGGATTGACGAATGGATAGATGGACGGGTGGAGGGATTGATGGACAGAGGGATGGATTGACGAATGGATAGATGGACGGATCGAGGGATTGATGGACAGATGGATGGACGGACGAATGGATAGATGGACGGATCGAGGGATTGATGGACAGATGGATGGACGGACGAATGGATAGATGGACGGATCGAGGGATTGATGGACAGATGGATGGATGGACGAATGGACGGGTGGAGGGATTGATGGACAGAGGGATGGATTGACGAATGGATAGATGGACGGATCGAGGGATTGATGGACAGATGGATGGACGGACGAATGGATAGATGGACGGATCGAGGGATTGATGGACAGATGGGTGGACGGACGAATGGATAGATGGACGGATCGAGGGATTGATGGACAGATGGATGGATGGACGAATGGACGGGTGGAGGGATTGATGGACAGAGGGATGGATTGACGAATGGATAGATGGACGGGGGGAGGGATTGATGGACAGAGGGATGGATTGACGAATGGATAGATGGACGGATCGAGGGATTGATGGACAGATGGATGGATGGACGAATGGATAGATGGACGGGTGGAGGGATTGATGAACAGATGGATGGATGGGCGGACGAATGGACGGGTGGAGGGATTGATGGACAGAGGGATGGATTGACGAATGGATAGATGGACGGGTGGAGGGATTGATGAACAGATGGATGGATGGGCGGACGAATGGATAGATGGACGGGTGGAGGGATTGATGGACAGATGGATGGATGGACAGACGAATGGATAGATGGATGGATGGAGGGGTTGATGGACAGAGGAATGGATGGACAAATGGACAGATGGACGGGTGGAGGGATTGATGGACAGAGGAATGGATGGGCGGACGAATGGACGGGTGGAGGGATTGATGGACAGAGGGATGGATTGACGAATGGATAGATGGACGGGTGGAGGGATTGATGAACAGATGGATGGATGGGCGGACGAATGGATAGATGGACGGGTGGAGGGATTGATGGACAGATGGATGGATGGACAGACGAATGGATAGATGGATGGATGGAGGGGTTGATGGACAGAGGAATGGATGGACAAATGGAAAGATGGACGGGTGGAGGGATTGATGAACAGATGGATGGATGGGCGGACGAATGGACGGGTGGAGGGATTGATGGACAGAGGGATGGATTGACGAATGGATAGATGGACGGGTGGAGGGATTGATGAACAGATGGATGGATGGGCGGACGAATGGATAGATGGACGGGTGGAGGGATTGATGGACAGATGGATGGATGGACAGACGAATGGATAGATGGATGGATGGAGGGGTTGATGGACAGAGGAATGGATGGACAAATGGACAGATGGACGGGTGGAGGGATTGATGGACGAATGGATAGATGGATGGGTGGAGGGATGGAGGGAGGGATGAATGAACGAATGGACAGACAAATAGACAGATCTAGATAAATTCCAGGTCTATAATATTGATATATGATTACTATCATCCGTCCATCCGTCCATCCATCCATCCATCTGTCCATTCCTCCGTCTGTCTGTCCGTCCGTCCAGCGATTGGGTTGTTTTAAGCAAACATTTAACCCAACCTCTGGGTTAAAACAACCCAATTGCTGGGATTGTCCATTTTCAACCCAACATTTTTTCGTTTGAGCTGTGTTTCTGCTCAGGATGAGGGAATCTGCGTTCTTCAGACGTTCTTCACACCAGCAGGAGACACTCGTCCTTCCGGCCGCAGCGGTCAGAGGTTCTGGAAGCCCGTTCAGAGTTTAATGACCACATGAATATTTAGAGATGTAATTACTCCAGAGGCTCGTGAAGGCCGCTTCTCATCAGACGTCAAACAGACGCGCTCAACCTTCACAAACAACGTCCAAAAGGACCTCAAAATGGATCAACAGCTTAATCAATATTAAATATTGTCCGTCAAAATCATCACAGGTCACACAGTATAACTTTAAAGACATATCTAGAGCATCTAAAGCAAATATTCACCCGAGTTCAGCCTATTATAAAAGTTTATGGCAAAACAAAACTTCATATTTGATGGCATAACAGCCATGAGAACACAAAAGTATGTTGACTTATTCATTAATTACTGTAACTTTTCCAGGAGTTTGTTAGTGATTATCATTATTTTCAGTGATGATTTCCAATGTGACTTAATTTATTATAGTAAAAGGAAATACTGCAGTTATTATATATATATATATATATATATATATATATATATATAAAAAAATGCAGTTCATAAATACAGTGTATATGTACAATTATTTTAATTTAATTCATTTTTTTATTTAAATTAGCATTGAAGGCAGTAAAAATGGAAAAATACACTTAAAATGTTTAAATAAGAAATAAAGATTTACAGTATAGTGTTTATTGTATAAAATACTGTAAAATTATTTAAAAAAAATATATACTTTGATTTAATTTAAACTGAAGTAAAATACTAATGCCGACATTAAAATGTAAATATAAAATTAAGATTTACAGTATAAAGTGTTTTATATGTAAAAACAATAAAAATGATTTATTATATTGATATATGCACACAATTTTTTATGTACAATAAAGGAAGTTCAAAATCTAAAAAGGCATATTTATCTATTATATATATATACACCGATAACATTATGACCGGTGAATAACTCTGATGATCTGTTAGTGGGTGGGATATATTAGGCGGCAAGTGAACATGTTGTCTTCAGAGTTGATGTGTTAGAAGCAGGAGAAATGGGCAAGCGTAAGGATTTGAGCGAGTTTGACAAGGGCCAGATTGTGACGGCTAGACGACTGGGTCAGAGCATCTCCAAAACTGCAGCTCTTGGGAAACCTTGGGTCCTCCATCATGTGGATGTGACTTTGACACGTCCCACCAACCTCAGCATTGCTGAGCCCATGTCCAGCCTTTCATGGAGACGGTTTTCCCTGTGTGTGTGTGTGGCTCTTTCAGCAGATAATGCACCGCCACAAAGCACAAATGCTTCAGGAATGCTTTGAGGCGTTGACTTGGCCTCCAAATTCTCCAGATCTCAATCCAATCAAGCTTCTGTGGGATGAGCTGAACAAACAAGTTCGATCCATGGAGGCCACGCCTCGCAACTTACAGGACTTAAAGGATCTGCTGCTAACATCTTGGTGCCGGATACCACAGCACACCTTCAGGGGTCTAGAGGAGTCCATGCCTCGGCGGGTCAGGGGGACCAACACAATATTCGTCATATGTATTTCATTGGGTTATCATTTCATCTTAAACATGCATCATAAACTGAAGAGAATGGCGCAGTGAAGTTAACCGCTGAAGTTTGCCCTGTGACGAACCCGTTCCGAGTCGCTTCTGTCGCTCTGACCCCGAGTCCTGCAGCGTCTGAAGCTCATATAAGAGGATTCAGAGTCTCTTAAGCTCTTCTGATTCCCCCATCAGCCCATCAGAGAGAGACTCACTCCACACAATTATCCGTATTACAGTCTTATAGACTCAGAAACACACCTGGAATACAAAACCGCAGTCTCAGACGCTGTCGGACGCCACCAGGGCACTCACTCACCAACACATTATTACTCAAACTAAATACATTTTATACATATTAAAATTAAACATTACACTTTGTGCCAAGGCAATATTTCTCATTTAGTTTAAGTACCAAAATGACTAAAAGTAATACATTTAAACTTATATTGCTGGGCAATCAATTAATCACATCTAAAATAAAAGTTTGTGTTTACATAATATATGTGTATAGTGTGTAAAATTATATATACACACATACACACACGCATGAATGTATTTAAAATATGTTACATTTATATATAAGATAAATTATATAAATATGATTATACATGTAATTACACAAACATATATTGTGTAATATATGCCATTAATCGATTGCCTAGCACTAAAAACTATATAGACATTTTTTTTAAAGAGAAAAATTTATAATATTATTATAACAATGATAATAACATTCATTGTATTTAAATGGTACTATTTTAAAGCCTGTCTTCGCTTTGAAATAGTAAAAAAATGGCAATACCATAATAATTTTTATTAATGATGGTCAACTTTTTTCGCCATCAAAAATAAACAAACAGCAAACATCCACAGAAAACATTTATATATTATTATTATTATTATTATTATTATATATAATTACACACATATATTTATGTCATTTTATATATAAATATATATAAAGCGTTATCGTTTCTGTCTGGGTTATAGGAGTATGATTTTATTTAGTTTTACTAAAAATAAAAATATTTTAGTAATTCTTTTTATAATTTATATAAATTTATAGTTTACATTTTTTTATATTTTAGTATTTAAAATGTATATATATATATATATATATATATATATATATATATATATATATATATATATATATATATATATAAATCTTAATTATTATTTTATTTATAGGAAAATATTCCTATTATATTTTAGTATTTAAAAAGTATATAATATATATATATATATATATATATATATATATATATATATATATATATATATATATATATATATATATATATATATATATATATATATATATATATATATATATATATATATATATATATATATATATATAAATATTAAGTATTATTATTTTACTTATAGGAAAATAAAATAAAATCCCACTCCTTTATCCCAGACAGAAACGACAATGACAAACGACTTTTCATATTTTGAGTTGAATTTGGTCTAAAATCTGTGGGATGGATTTAATAAAACAGTGAATAATCATAATTTTTGTTAATGACTTCTTGTTTGCAATCAAAAATGCACAGAAATTGTTTATACATGAAAATGTTATTTAATTACACACATATTGATGTCATACAGTTATACATTTATATACATCTCATTATATATAAAGTCAAATTATTGTTTACTCAAATATTTGTTTTATTGTTATTACTTATAAATCTCTATAACCCCGAGAAAAACGGCCAACGCTTCACATTTCGAGTTGAATTTGGGGTAAGGATTTAAAGTATTTCCTACTATCTGAAAGCATAACGTTGAATAAACCTGCCTCACAAACACACAAACACACACTCGACTCAATGACACCAGGAGCCCGTGAAGTAGAATCGTGATCTTTAATTGACTCAAATCTCCCAGTACAGTAAAAGTTCAAGGCTGTAACTAAAGTCTTCCTGCCTTCACGAGCGAGCGAGCGCTACGGACACCATATAAAAATACCCTGCTCGTCTGAAAGAGAGAACATCACAGGAGGAGGAACGTAACTAACCTCTCTACTTCACACTCAGCCACACTCCATCATCATCACATGTTCACAGGTTATGCTGGATACATCTCCAAAACAACTCGACACAGAATCAGTTTACATCCAGACAGACTCAAACCACAGGGATACAGATTCACAAGAGCAAACCAAATCAACAACACGCGTCCTGCGTCTTCACGTCTAGATCTACAGCACGAACACACACTTTGCGGCGTTCGCTGTGTAGTTTCTAATGAAATGAACTCTAACTGAAGTCTAACCTGTGGAGAACAAACTCAACGTGAATCGCAAGAGAGAAATGAGAAAAACGTTGCCTGTTTAATATCAACACTTTACTCTTGTTTTCCAGCACATGGCATTAGTTCAGTTCAAAATGAACACTTCCTCGCCCGCATCTCATCCGAGATGTTCATGTCTTTCTCTCTTCAGTCGTTTTTTTGGGGAAAACATTCCAGGATTTTTCTCCACATGATGGACTTCAATGGGAACCAACGGCTGAAGGTCCAAAGCAGTTTCACAGACGAGGAAAGAGTCTGATCTAGACAAACCGTCGCCACATTTACAACACAAACACACATTTATACACTTTTTACCTCAGATGTGTGACTTCGGTGTTGTTCTTCTTCACGGTGTATGATGTCATCACGTCGGAAAGGTCACGTGACGCAGGTGGAAGTTCCGACCCAGTGTTAAAACGAACATGCAAAGACTAAATCAAACGCCCTTTACACAAATAAAGGGAAAACAACGATGATGGACGATTTTAAAGTTGGAGGAGAGTTTTTCGGGACTTCCACCTACGTCATGTGACCTTTCTGACGTGATGATGTCATACGGCGTGAAGAAGAACAACACCGAAGTCACGCATTCGGGGTTAAAAGTCTGTAAATGTTTATTTTTTGTAAAGGGCGTTTGATTTAGTCTTTGCACGTTCGTTTTAACACTTGGGCGGCACTTCCACC
This sequence comes from Gobio gobio, assembly GCF_949357685.1. Taxonomy (NCBI): domain Eukaryota; kingdom Metazoa; phylum Chordata; class Actinopteri; order Cypriniformes; family Gobionidae; genus Gobio; species Gobio gobio. The sequence continues at coordinate 13,930,485 of NC_137116.1, forward strand.
TACGTCATGTGACCTTTCCGACACATTTATATACTTTTTAACCTCAAATGCGTGACTTCAGTGCATGACGTATGACATCATCAGGTTGGAAAGGTCACATGACGTAGGTGGAAGTGCCGAAAATCTCATGTTCTCCTCCAACTTTAAAATCGTCCGCCATTGTTGTTTTACCTTTATTTGTGTAAAGGGCGTTTGATTTAGTCTTTGCACGTTCGTTTTAACACTGGGTCGGCACTTCCACTTACGTCATGTGACCTTTCAGACGTGATGATTTCATACGGTGTGAAGAAGAACAACACCGAAGTCACGCATTTGGGGTTAAAAGTATGTAAATGTGTATTTTTTGTAAAGGTCGTTTGATTTAGTCTTTGCACGTTCGTTTTAAAACTGGGTCGGCACTTCCACTTACGTCATGTGACCTTTCAGACGTGATGACATCATACGAACAACACAGAAGTCGAGCATCTGAGGTTAAAGTATATAAATGTGTGTTTGTGTTGTAAATGTGGCGATGGTTTGTCTAGATCAGACTCTATTCCTCGTCTGGGATCGGTCAGAGCCTCTGAAACTGCATTGATTTGGACCTTCAAC
>NC_137116.1:13936075-13946075 GCF_949357685.1 Gobio gobio
CACCTAAAACAATCCAGCAATACCCTTGCAACCACATAACATCCACCTACCAACAACAACCTGGCAACCACTCAGAACCCAAGAACACCCTAGCAACCACCCAGCACACCCAAGAAACACCCTATGCAATCCCCCAAAACACTCCAGCAATACCCTTGCAACCGCATAACATCCACCTACCAACCAACAACAACCTGGCAACCACTTAGAAACACATCAAACTGCATAGAAACACCTAGCAACCAACATCTCCTTAGCAACCACCCAAAACGCCTAACAACCACCCAAAACACCCCATCAACACCCTAGCAATGACCTAAAATACTCCAACAACACCCTTGCAGCCGCATTACATCAACCTACCAACCAAAAACCTGGCAACCACTCAGAACCCTAGAACACCACCGGCAACAACCTAGCAACCACCCAGCACAACCAAGCAATAGCCTATCAACCACATAGCAGCCAGCAACCCCCTAACAACACCCCAGCAACCACCCCAGAACACCCCAATAATACCCCAGCAATCACCTACCAACCAACAACAACCTGGCAACCACTTAGAAACACATCAATTTAACCTAGCAAATCCTTAGCAACTGCCTAGAACAGCAATACCCTTATAATCGAATAACATCCACCTCCCAACCAACAACCTGACAACCACTCAGAACCCTAGTTGTTGGTATGTGGATGTTATGCGGTTGCTAGTGTGTTGCTAGGGTGTGCTGGGTGATTGCTAGGGTGTTGCTGGGGTGTTTTGGGTGATTGCTAGGGTGTAGCTTGGGTGTGCTGGGGTGCTCTAGGGTTCTGAGTGGTTGCCAGCTTGTTGTTGGTTGGTAGGTGAATGTTATGTGGTTTTGCAAGGGTATTGTTTGGGTGTGCTGGGTGATTGCTAGGGTGTTGTTTGGGTGTTTTGGGTGATTGCTAGGGTGTTGTTTGGGTGTTTTGGGTGATTGCTAGGCGTTCTGGGTGGTTGTTATATTTATATTTTTATATTTATTTATCCAAAGCGACTTGGTGTCCTTATTACTGGAGCAACATGGAGTAAAGTGCCTTGCTCAAGGACACACTGGTGGTGACCACTGGGATCGAACCAGCAACCTTCTGTGTATTAGTTCAATGGTTTAACCCACTGGACCACCATCTCACATATTGATGGTTGTTGGACGTTCTAGGTGGTTGTTAGAAGTTATGGGTGGTTGCTGAAGTATTCTGTTTGCTAGGATAAACAAACTGAAAACAAATGTTCTGTAGTTAATTTCACAGCTCAGGAGATGAGAAACTTCCTCTTAGCTTTTCTTCTGTTCCCGTGCTTCATATAAAGCCATGAAGAATCTAAGATACTTCAGCAGTGGACTCTGCTTTACAGGAGCTTTATTGACAGTGATGTCTGAACCTCATGATGTCTGATCTTCTCAAATCTCTCTAGACACTCTGTTCCCATTTACTGCTCATAAAGTCTCTCTTCCTCCTCCATTACAATCACAAACTCTGCTCTGCCGTTCTACACTGTTGCTTTTCTCTCATTTCACACCAATGCCGTTCTCATCACTCATCTCCACTCATATTTACTCTGTAGACGGTAATGGGCCTGAGTTGCACAGTGTCGAGTTTAAACGAAGCTTCAAAAGGGGAAAAAAAAGCTCCAATGAATGGATCCAAACCCTTTCGGAAACACTCGATGAGATATTCTGTCCTCAAGGCAAACCGTTACCGGGGTAAAAGTGTGATGAGTTTGTGGGAAGCTGAGAGGCATGGTGGCCTGTTTTGGCTTGGGCCACGAGACCAAACACTGAGATGTTGTTGCTGAGAGAGAACAGACCCGTGAGAGCCGTGTAAATCTCAACGTGACGTTTCGCAGGTTACGAGCACTGACCTGTAAACACGCGGCTCAAACGGACTGTAATTTCTCACAGAGAACGTAAAACTCTCCAGATATCAGACAATAAACCCAAAACACACATTACAAACTGCAGGAAAATTTCATGATTTAAAGGTACAGTTGACTCAAAATGAGAATTTGGTCATTATTTATTCACCCTCATGTCTTTATTTTTCCATGGAACACAAACAGAGATTTTGAAAACTGTTTACACAGATATGTTTCATGTATTGACCCTTTAATAATGACCACGACTGAGTCAAGCTCCAAAACCACCACAAAAGCATCATAAAAAAATCAAGCAGAGATCATATACACCCCTGTTATAAAGCTTTTATGAGGTTTTTGAGCTTGCCAGTTATGGTCAAACTGCAAAAAAGTGCTTATTGGTAACACTTTACAATAAGGTCTCATTGGTTAGCACAAGCAATATTTTTCTTTCAGCATTTATTAATTTTTGTTAAATGTTAGTTAATAAAAATACAGTTCTTCATTGTTTTATGTAATGTTGAACTTTTGATTTGAAAAATTTATTAGCCAGCAACACCCTAGCAAACCACCCAGAACACCCTAGCAACACCCTAACAACCACCCAGAACACCCCAGAAACATCATAACCACCTAGCAACCAGTAAGACCCAGAACACCCTTACAACCACCCAGATCACGAAAGAAACACCATAACAACCACCCGGAACAACCAACAACACCCTAGAAAGCGTCAACACCCTAACAACCACCCAGAACACCCCAGCAACAATTCAGCAAGCAACAACACCCTAGCAACACCCTAACAACCACCCAAAACACCCCAGAAACATCATAACCACCTAGCAACCAGTAAGACCCAGAACACCATTGCAACCACCCAGATCATGACAGAAACACCATAACAACCACCCAGAACACCCAGCAACACCCTAGCAAGCGTCAACACCCTAACAACCACCCACAACACCCCAGCAACAATCCAGCAAGCAACAACACCCTAGCAACCACACAGAACACCCCAGAAACCTCATAACCACCTAGCAACCAGTAAGACCCAGAACACCATTGCAACCACCCAGATCATGACAGAAACACCATAACAACCACCCAGAACACCCAGCAACACCCTAGCAAGCGTCAACACCCTAACAACCACCCACAACACCCCAGCAACAATCCAGCATTCAACAACAACACCCTGGCACCCACCCATAACACACCAACAATTGCATAGTAACCACCTAGCAACCAGCAACACCTAAAACACCCCAACAAATGCATAGTAACCACATAGCAATAAGCAACACCCCCAGCAACACCCTTGCAACCACCCAGAACACCCAAGAAACACCATAACAACAAAGCAACCAACAACACCCAGAACACCCTTACAACCACCCAGCTCACTATAGAAACACTGTAACAACCACCCAGTACACCCAGCAACACCCTAGCAAGCAACAACACCCTGGCACCCACCCAGAACACAACAATAACTGCATAGTAACCACCTAGCAACACCCAGAACATCCTTACAACCACCCAGATCACCACAGAAACACCCTAACAACCACCCAGAACACATCAGAAACACCTTAACAACCAGCCAGAATAACCCAGCAATACCCTGGCACCCACCCAAAACACCCCAACAACTGCATAGTAACCACCTAGCAATCAGCAACACCCAGAACACCCCAACAACTGCATAGTAACCACCTAGCAATCAGCAACACCCAAAACACCCCAACAACTGCATAGTAACCACCTAGCAATCAGCAACACCCAGAACACCCTAGCAACCACACAGAAATACCCTAGCAAGCAACAACACCCTAGCACACACCCAGAACACCACAATAACTGCATATTAACCACCCAACAATCAGCAACACCCAGATCACCACAGAAACACCCTAACAACCACCCAGAATAACCCAGCAACACTCAGTGTGTGGAGACACTGGTTTTGTCTATACTGTTTTTAGGTGTCTTGTCTGTGTTTTGACGTTGCTTTTTTCTTCTCATTAGGAAAAAAATGTACTACTGTACAGCACTTTGGTCAACGCTCTGTTGTTAAAATAGTGCTTTATAATAGCTAATGCCATGGTCTCTGGAAAGAGTTTTGGTAAGTTTATATTTACGTTCCACACCGTTGGGTGATCGGTCCAGCAGTAGAGACGTCTTTCACTGGTGATGTGGGTAGTGGTCAGTGGGAAGGGCGCAGAGTTATGATCCAGTAGTCGTTGCCACGCTGGGCTGGACGATGCTGGACTTTGGTTGCGCCAACAGGGTCCTTAAAGGGTTAGTTCACCCAAAAATGAAAATTCTGTCATTAATGACTGACCCTCATGTCGTTGGACACCCGTCAGACCTCCGTTCATCTTCAGACACAAATGAAGATATTTTAGTGTAAATCTGATGCTCTGAAAGGCCTCCATTGGCACAATGCACAGTTCACTCTCAAGACCCTTAAAAGTCACTAAAGACGTCGTTACAAAGTCCATCTCACTACAGTGGCTCTACAATAACTTTATGGAGTGACGAGAATAGTTTTTGTGCGCAAAAAAACCCTAAATAACGACTTATATAGAGATGACGATTTCAAAACACGGCCTCATGAAGCTTCGAAGCGTTATGAATCAGTGAGTCGATTCAGCGGTTCAGAGCGTTATGAATCAGTGAGTCGAATCATGATTCGGATCGCGTGTTTAGGGTTTTTTTGCGCACAAAAACTATTCTCGCCGATTCATAAAGTTATTGTAGAGCCGCTGTAGTGAGATGGACTTTGTATTGACGTCTTTAGTGTCTTTTAAGGGTCTTGAGAGTGTAAAGTGCATTGAGCCAATGGAGGCCTTTCAGAGCATCAGATTTACACTAAAATATCTTCATTTGTGTCTGAAGATGAACGGAGGTCTTACGGGTGTCCAACCACATGAGGGTAAGTAATTAATGACAGAATTTTCATTTTTGGGTGAACTAACCCTTTAAAGGGTCCAGCTGGGTCGGATGAATATTCATGGGGTCCTTTGCAGAATGGTTGCGTCACTGAGGAGCCGTGTGGGACAGGCAATGTCTGCCGCTGCAGAGGTCCACTCCGCTCCTGGAGGATCTGTAAGGGTCAGATGAGATCCCTTGATGGCCCTTGTGCAGCTAAACTGCAGACGACAGCAATATAAAAGGTTGAAGCTTAACCTCAGCTATCCTTGGAAGTCTCTTTCCTCGTCAGGTCAGAAACTTAGGACGTGGTGTGTCTGTTAATGTCTCCTTCCCCGTTGAGAACAAGGGTGTGTCTACCTGGGGGACTGATGAGGAGGAGACCGAAGTCAGGAGCCTTTCCCATCCTGGAGTGTGACTGGCCACTGGTGTTGCTCACTCCGGTGTGGAACTCATTTGCATAGCATAACGTTTTACCTTGTTCAAACTATTAAAGGCATCGTATGAAACAGGTAGAGACCCAACACCTTAAGAAACGGTTTAATCCTTGTCCATGTATCCGTTTTACTATTAAAGGGTTAGTTCACCCAAAAATGAAAATTCTGTCATTAATTATTCACCCTTATGTCCTTGGACACCCGTCAGACCTCCGTTCATATTCGGACACAAATGAAGATATTTTAGTGTAAATCTGATGCTGAGAAAGGCTTCAGTTAGGCCTCCATTGGCATTCAGTACATTTACACTCACAAGACCCATAAAAGGCTCTTAAAACGTCGATACAAAGTCCATCTCACCACAGTGACTCTACAATAATCTTACGATGCGACGACAAAAGTTTTTGTGCGCAAAAAAAAAATCTAAATAACACCTTTATCCAACTTGTTCTTGTCTTCCGTGTGTGTCTCCACGACGCATGCGCGAGAATATGACGCAGATCCGGCGTTCGGGAATCCATGAAATGTGCACTTTAGTCCCATTTTGAGAACTACACCGAGACCTAAAGCACGATCAATGTAGAATTCATCAGCTTAGACACGCGCGCCTTCCTCTGCTCGTAAACAAATCTCTTCTGGGTCATGTGTCCGAACGCCGGATCTGCGTCATAATCTCGCGTATGCGTCGTGGAGACACACACGGAAGACAAGAACAAGTTGGATAAAGGTGTTATTTAGATTTTTTTTTGTGCACAAAAACTATTGTCGTCGCATCGTAAGATTATTGTAGAGTCACTGTGGTGAGATGGACTTTGTAACGACGTTTTAAGAGCCTTTTATGGGTCTTGGGAGTGAAAATGTACTGAATGCCAATGGAGGCCTGTGTGAAGCCTTTCTCAGCATCAGCTTTACACTAAAATATCTTCATTTGTGTCTGAAGATGAACGGAGGTCTGACGGGTGTCCAACCACATGAGGGTGAGGAATTAATGACAGAATTTTCATTTTTGGGTGAACTAACCCTTTAATAGTTCTGAACTACCCGTGTTAATAGTCAATAACCATTAACATAAACTGGAGTGCATGAAGACGAAGTGTATGTGTTGCAGTTTATATCAATGCAAGGCCTCCAAACATAAGTATGAATGGGTTTAGATAGATCTTTCTTTGTTTGCTGCATCTGGGAGGTCCTGTAGGAATTATTATGGCAGTACTCGCCTGGTTAGAGTCAACCTGTTGTCCAATGAAGTCTTCTGCTTGGTGGTGGGTGCAGAATGCCACCTTCCTACCCTGTAAGAGGTGTCTGGCAGTTGTCTTAGCATCTTATCTGATGTTGCTGACCATTTGTTTATGTTCATTCACCAAGAATTCAATCACAGTGTGGCACATCTTGTTCCACATCGGCAGTTAGAGAGGGGCCGTGCCATAAACTGGTCCCTGGAATGCCATCTTAACTGTTGTTTACCACAACAGGATCACCCTAGTAGCAACCACCCAATACACCACTAGCATTCACATAGCAACCACTCAGATCACCCCAGCAACCCCCAAGCAACAACACCCTAGCACCCACCCAGAACACCACAGTAACCACCTAGCAACCAGCAACACCCTTATAACCACCCAGATCACCACAAAAACCCCTAACAACCACCAAGAACACTCCAACAACCGCATAGGAACCACCTAGCAACCAGCAACACCCAGAACACCCTTATAACCTCCCATAAACACCCTGACAACCACCCAGAACACTCCAACAATCACATAGGAACCACCTAGCAACCAGCAACACCCAGAACACCCTTTTAACCTCCCAGAAACACACTGACAACCACCCAGAACACTCCAACAATCACATAGGAACCACCTAGCAACCAGCAAAACCAGGACACCCTTACAACAACCCAGATCCCCTCAGCAACACCCTAGCAACCACCTAGCAAGTAACAACACCCTGGCACCCACTCAGAACACTTCCCATCTAGCAACAACCAGAACACCCTTACAACCAACAAGATCACCACAGAAACACCCTAGCAACCACCCAGGTCACCACAGGAACACCCTAGCAACCACCTAACAAGCAACAACATCCTAGCACCCACCCAGAACACTTCAAAAACATCCAGAACACCCTTGAAACCGACAAGATCACCACAGAAACACCCTAGCAACACCCAAACAACCACCCAGATCACCACAGGAAACACCTAACAAGCAACGACATCCTAGCACCAACCCAGAACACTTTAACAACACCCTGAACACCCACAAAACCAACAAGATCACCACAGAAACACCCTAACAACCACCCAGATCACAACAGGAACACCCTAGCAACCACCTAACAAGCAACAACATCCTAGCACCCATCCAGAACACTTCAACAACACCCAGAACACCCTTACAACCAACAAGATCACCTCAGAAACACCCTAGCAACACCCTAACAACCACCCAGATCACCACAGAACACCCTAGCAACCATCCAGACCACCACAGGAACACCCTAGTAGCACCCATCCAGAACACTTCAACAACACCCAGAACACCCTTACAACCAACAAGATCACCACAGAAACACCCTAGCAACCACCTAACAAGCAACAACATCCTAGCACCCATCCAGAACACTTCAACAACACCCAGAACACCCTTACAACCAACAAGATCACCACAGAAACACCCTAGCAACACCCTAACAACCACCCAGATCACCACAGAACACCCTAACAACCACCCAGATCACCACAGGAACACCCTAGCAACCACTTAACAAGCAACAACATCCTAGTACCCACCCAGAACACTTCAACAACCCCCAGAACACCCTTACAACCAACATGATCACCACAGAAACACCCTAACAACTACCCAGGTCACCACAGGAACAACCTAGCAAACCACCTAACAAGCAACAACATCCTAGAACCCACCCAGAACACTTCAAAAACACCCAGAACACCCTTAAAACCAACAAGATCACCACAGATACACCCTAGCAACACCCTAACAACCACCCTGATCACCACAGGAACACCCTAGCAACCACCTAAGAAGCAATAACATCCTAGCACCAACCCAGAACACTTCAACAACACCCAGAACACCCTTACAACCAACAAGATCACCACAGAAACACCCTAGCAACAACCTAACAACCACCCAGGTCACCACAGGAACACCCTAGCAACCACCTAACAAGCAACAACATCCTAGCACCAACCCAGAACACTTCAACAACACCCAGAACACCCTTACAACCAACAAGATCACCACAGAAACACCCTAGCAACAACCTAACAACCACCCAGGTCACCACAGGAACACCCTAGCAACCACCTAACAAGCAACAACATCCTAGCACCAACCCAGAACACTTCAACAACACCCAGAACACCCTTACAACCAACAAGATCACCACAGGAACACCCTAACAACCACCCAGATCACCACAGACAACCACCCAAAACACCCTAGCAATAACATTGCAACCCCCACAGATTACCCTAGCAACCACTCAGAACAACCTAGCAACCGCATAGCAAAAAGCAACTCTCGCGGTCTGTCTACCTACGGTCTTAAAACTTTCACGCTTCAATATTTTAAAATCATTTAAAACTTTTCAGGCCAGGCTTTCTCAAGCCATCATGACAAACAATCATAATTATAAGTGTGTTTTGCCTTGGAATAAGTGGAAAAAGGTCTAGTAAGACACAATACACTTAAATGCAATAAAATGTGTTGTTACGCATGTAAATAAATCTAGTTTTGAGAGGAACTGAGAGATTAAGAATAACTCCCATTAAAAAACTCATTAAGAATAGGATGTTTTTAATAAATGAGACACTCTTGTTGTGTTCATGGGGGAAAAAAACAACATCATATGGGTTTGGTGAGTAAATAATGACAAGAATGTTTTATGAGCAACCAAAACTGTATGCGAAGAGGGAAACGCTTGTTCTGGAGGGTTTGACGGACAATGAGGTTTTGTTAAAGTGCTCATACTTCTCTTTGATAAAAGAAATGAGCTTTCTCTCATTCTTCTCTCGCTCCAGGGCGTCACATCAAAGTCTCGTCCAGAGCTGGAGGTCTGAGAGAGGCATAATGAATTGATTTGATGATTTGGGCCGCCGTGGATCAATAGCGTTCTTTCAGTCGAGGGCACGACGGGCCGATCGGTGATGTGTGTCTGCGGCTCACAGCCACACATTCCACTCAATCTCAAACTTTTAGCTCGGGTTTGAAATGGAAGAGCGTAAAATGAAAGGGTTAGTTATAATAGGCTGGAATATTAACACGCCACTTTCCCTTCTAGGAAGCAAAGGCAGCGCTCAGGGGTTATCCATCACATCTACAGCTTCCAAAACCCAAATGAGATTATGAAAACAGAGAATTAGCGAGATCTCGGCAGAAATTGAATTTGTCATGGCATTGTGGCCTTGTAAACGCCGCTGACCCGAAACACAAGCCCGCTCTCTCACTCAGCACAACGTCATGTCTAAATATAGGCAATGACAAACTTGTGTAAAATCAAACGAGATGCATCTGTGAGATGTGGAATATATGAACTAGAGCTGTGATTGGTCAGTGCAGTGTTCCTGTGGGGCCTGCAGTAGTAAGAGCGGCTGACTTTAATCAGTTCTCGTGATCTGAAGACTTTGGTTAGGTCGTGTTTATGATGGTCGGAGGGTTTATGTCGTTCCTTCAGGAGCAGGACTGGGACACTTCATGAACTTTATTGATCA
>NC_137116.1:13948575-13976075 GCF_949357685.1 Gobio gobio
CGTGTGTTTGCGAGTGTGTGTGTGTATGAGAGTGCGTGTGTGTATGTGGGTTTGTGAGTGAGTGAGTGAGTGAGTGTGTGTGTGTGTATGTGTGTGTGTGTGTGTGTGTGTATGAGAGTGCGTGTGTGTATGTGGGTTTGTGAGTGAGTGAGTGAGTGAGTGTGTGTGTGTGTGTGTGTGTATGTGTGTGTGTGTGTGAGTGAGTGTGTGTGAGAGTGTGGGTGTGAGTGTGAGTGTATGTGTGTGAGTGTGTGTGTGCGTGAGTGAGCGTGTGTGTGAGAGTGTGCGAGAATGTGTATTAGTGTGTGTGTGACCGTGTGTGTGTGTATGTGTGAGTGCGTGTGTGCGAGAAAGTGTATTAGTGTCTGTATGTGTGTGTGAGAGTGTGTGAAAAAAACTGTAACTTTCTTCACAATCTGAAAAGAGAATTTATTGAAACTAAACTGCAAAAACAACTGGAACTTTGAATCCAAAGTCAGTAAAGGGCTCAATTTTAAGTGCAGTAATAACGTCTGTCTTGGTCTCATGCATAAAATAAGTCATAATTTAGATTTTAATGACCAGTTTTCTCCCTTGGACTGCCAGATTTGAACGGGTGGTTTAACGCTCTCTATATAAATACAGAGATGCAGTGATGCAGAAATAACACACTTCAACTTAAAAATACACTCAAGCATTCTCTCATGTATGTAGAAGAGCCCTCGACATGAGTGAGCGACACAACACACACACAGATCATTTAGCACTAGGACACATGAGCGGTGTGTGTAAGAGAGAGGGAGAGTGTGTGTAAGTGTGTATGAGAGAGAGTGTGTGAGTGTATGTGTGAAAGAGTGTGTGTGTGTGTGTGAGAGAGAATTTGTGAGTGTGTGAGAGAGAGAGCGTGAGATAGAGAGTGTGTAAGTGTGTGTGTGTGAGAGAGAGAGAGAGAAAGAGCGTAAGAGAGTGTGAGTATGTGTGTGTGTGTGAGAGAGAGAGAGAGAGAGAGAGAGAGAGAGAGAGAGAGAAGGGTGTAAGTGTGTGTGAGAGAGAGAGTGTGTAAGTGTGTGTGTGAGAGAGAGAGCGAGAGAGTGTGAGTATGTGTGTGTGTGTGTAAGAGAGTGTGTAAATGTGTGTGTGAGAGAGAGAGAGAGAGAGAGAGAGAGAGAGAGAGAGAGAGAGTGTAAGTGTGTGTGTGAGAGACAGAGAGTGTAAGTGTGTGTGAGAGAGAGTGTGTGAGTGTGGAAGTGTGTGAGTGCATGTGTGAAAGTGTGTGTGTGTGTTTGAGAGAGAGAGAGAGTGTGTGTGTGTGAGAGAGAGAGAGTGTAAGTGTTTGTGAAAGAGAGAGAGAGAGAGAGAGAGAGAGAGTGCGAGAGAGTGTGTGTGTGTGTGTGTGAGAGAGAGAGAGTAAGTGTGTGTGAGAGAGAGAGAGAGAGAGAGAGAGAGTGTAAGTGTGTGTGTGAGAGACAGAGAGTGTAAGTGTGTGTGTGAGAGAGAGAGAGAGAGAGAGAGAGAGAGTGTAAGTGTGTGTGTGAGAGACAGAGAGTGTAAGTGTGTGTGAGAGAGAGTGTGTGAGTGTGGAAGTGTGTGAGTGCATGTGTGAAAGTGTGTGTGTGTGTGTTTGAGAGAGAGAGAGTGTGTGTGTGTGTGTGAGAGAGAGAGAGTGTAAGTGTGTGTGAGAGAGAGAGAGAGAGAGTGCGAGAGAGTGTGTGTGTGTGTGTGTGTGTGTGTGTGAGAGAGAGAGAAAGTGTGTGTGATAGTGTGTGAGTGTGAGAGTGTGTGTGTGAGTGAGAATGTGTGAGTGTGTGAGAGAGAAAGAGAGTGAGTGTGCGTGAGCGTGTGTGCGTGTATCTATGAGAGTGTGTGCGTGCGAGTGTGTGACTGTGTGTATGTGTGAGTGAGCATGTGTGTGAGAATATGTGCGTTTGTGCGCATGTGTGCGCGTGTGTATCTGAGTGTGTGTGAGAATATGTGTGTGTGTGTGCGCGTGTGTATGTGAGAGTGTGTGAGAATATGTATAAGTGTGTGAGTGAGTGTGTATGTGAGTATGTATTTGAGTGTGTGTGAGTGTGTGTTTGTGTGAGAGAGAGAGTGTGTGTGTGTGTGTGAGAGAGAGAGAGAGAGTGTGTGTGTGTGTGTGCTGCTCTTCAGCTGATCATCATTAAGTCATCTCATCTTTCTGAGACCTGTGTCAGTAAACTCCAGATCTCAGGGTCACAGATGCTCAGAGTGTGTGAGTGTGTGTGACAGTGTGTGAGAGTGTGTGAGAGTGTGTGAGAGTGTGTGAGAGTGTGTGAGAGTGTGTTCGTCCGGCTCATTCTCCAGAGAAGCGTTTGCAGATCATTCTGTGCGTTTGATATTCGTAAAACTCAAATCAAAGTGACCGTGAGAGAGAAGCGCTCAATGATTCCGCCATTACTACAGATGCGCCGCAGCCGAATAACACGTTCAGAGAGGAAATCACTCATTCTACGGAGGCCCTAAAGGGACACGGTGATGGGAGGAAAATATATATTCCAATGCGTATGCGTTCCCTCGCTATTATATAGTTGGGTAATCATATTGTATAACATTTTCAGGCATCAGGGAGCCACTATCAATATGCGGGATATTGAAATGGCTTTTTAATGTGCGCTGTATAGGAAGCAGATATTACTTTGCATGTTTTCTTTCCACTATTTTTGTGTCTTGATTTAACATGTTTGTTTTTATTCTACAATCCTGTCCACTTTTCATAATTAAGGAGACACTGGAGTCACGTGAGGTCATGATGAGGTCAAACCGGCGCTGATCACATTACGTCCTCCTGTTGGAGCGGATGATTGGATTACAGGACGAGCCGAACGCTTTATCAATGCACTAACAGCATCAGGAGGAGGAACGGCCAAACATCCTCCACACCATGAGATTTTAAAATATAGCCGACATACATTTAAAAAGTAGCATCCATGCAAAAATCCAATAAAAATAATTATTTAATAAATATTTCAGGAAAATATAAGTATAAGTTCATTAAATTAATTTAATATTCAGTAGGCCATTGCAGTGTTTCCCAACCTTTTTTCGGTTATGGCACCCTTTGAAAATGTTCTCCATTTTGTGGCGCCCCCTCACATACGCTACGCTAGGACTGTAACGCTACAGATTGCTCGCGGTTCGGTTTGTGTCACTGGTCACAAAAAAATGCTCCAGACACCTGTGTGTGTGTGTGTGTGTGTGTGTGTGTGTGTGTGTGTGTGTGTGAGTGTGTGGGCATGTTTTTGTGAAATATCAGGACACAAATGTGTATAATGACATGGGTATGACACAGGTATTACAAAAAGAGGGTGAAATATGAGGACGTTCCCCATGTCCTCACTTTTCAAAATGCTTATAAATCACACAGAATGAGATTTTTTTCACAGAAAGTGAACTGCACAGTCTCCTGTGAGGGTTAGGTTTAGGGTCAGTGTAAGGGGATAGAAAATACGGTTTGTACGGTATAAAAACCATTACGCCTATGGAATGTCCTCACATTTCACAAAAACAAACATGTGTGTGTGTGTGTGTGTGTGTGTGTGTGTGTGTGTGTGTGTGTGTGTGTGTGTGTGTGAGTGAGTGAACATGCTTGTTCCATATTGCATTTGTGCTCTAGTATTAGTCCTTCATTTATGTATGAAAATCTTTCAGATTTATGCCAGTTTTGTTGATTTTATTTGCCAATTTCAATAAAAATACTCTCTCTTTAGCAGCTCTAACAGCTTCAGCTCTTCTTTTAGGAGTGTGTTTATGGGGAATCTTCTAGAAGCGCATTTGTGATGTTGGACGAGAAGGCCTGGCTCTCAGTCTCCGCTCTAATTCATCCCAAAGCTGTTCTATCGGGTTGAGGACAGGACTCAAGTTCCTCCACACCAAACTCGCTCATCCATGTCTTTATGGAGACGCTTTGTGCACTGGTCAGTCATACTGGGACAGGAAGGGGCCGTCCCCAAACTGATCCCACAAATTCAGGAGCATGAAATTGTCCAAAATGTCTTGGTGAAGCATTAAGAGTTCCTTTCACTGGAACTAAGGGGCGAAGCCCTGAAAAACAACCCCACCCCATAATCCCCCCTCCACCAAACTTTACACTCGGCACAATGCAGTCAGGCAAGTCCCGTTCTCCTGGCAACCGCCAAACCCAGACTCGTCAATGGGATTGTCAGACAGAGAAGCGTGATTGGTCACTCAGAGAACACGTCTCCACTGCTCTAGAGTCCAGTGGCGGCGCGCTTTACCCCACTGCATCCCACGCTTTGCTCTACACTTGGTGACCAAATGCCTCGTTTTTTTTATCAGCCCGATAAAAACATAAGTGCATTCAGTTCACTGCTTAGTGCTACACTAACGGAGGCCACCTGGGGGACTGAATGCCGCAAGGTGGAACAAACTGTGATTTGCAAATTTCTTCAAAATTAATGAAAAGAAACCTAGCATTGGGGATTTGTTGCTTTTTCCTGTTGTAGCAAACTCTTATCAAACCGTGACTTCTGTGTATCGCTACACCCCTAATATATATATATACACACACACACACACACACACACACACACACACACACACACACACACACACACACACACACACACACACACACACACACACACACACACACACACACACACACACACACACACACACACACACACACACACACACACACACACATACATACAAGCAATATCCAATAGCCGGCAATGCAACACTTGATCAGAGTTTAACTTTCTGCAGATGAGCGCTGACGCCCAATAATAGAGGAGACGAACAATGCATTCAGAGTTTATGCTGATCAACAGAAACTAGTGATGAAGAAACAACAAAACCACAATCAGCCTGAAGAGAACAAAAGAAAGGATGGATGTGGTTTGTGATTTTTCCATCAGTGAAGCTCCGCCGAGAGCCAATATTCAAATCACAGTTCCTGGAGGAGCGGCAGACGACATGCGTTCAGAAACACCGTTAATGACCGGAGATCTCAATTAAACCAGGGTCAGTTTCATCACGAAACTCATATATGAAGAAGAAAAAAATTATTTGGGGGGAAAAAAGTAAACGGACATAAAGGTGACAGCAGTTCAGTCATACAGTAATTGTAATGGTGCTGTTCTCCTCCATGATTCAGGGTTAGGTGAGGTGAAGAGCTGCCATAACAGCAGACAGAGCTAATTAAAGCCAGAGATAAGACACATGCCTTCAAATGTGGATGTTCTAGTGAGACACGGTCAATACAGGAAATTAATTAGCCGCGGGACAGGAACAGAGAGGCAGTGCTCGCGTCTGATTCAAACCAGCCTACGCACGGCACACTAGAGACAACTACTGAGGAACAACTAGTCAAAGTTTACCTCCTGGAAAGATGCTGGAGAGTTTGCTTACGACTACATTTTGTTAGAGGTCGCACTGGTGCCCAAACATCAAACGAAACGAAAGCGGAACGGAAACCCCAAGACAGGTTTCCCACTGAAGCTAAGCAGGGCTGAGCCTGGTCAGTATCTGGATGGGAGACCTCCTGGGAAAACCAGGTTTCTGCTGGAAGAGGTGTTAGTGAGGCCAGCAGGGGGCGCTCACCCTGTGCTCTGTGTGGGTCCTAATGCTGCGTTCACACCAAACGCAAATAGAGCCTCAAAATCGCGTCTTGTTGGACGCTTGAACATTTTAAATCCATTCGCCCGTCCCCAGCAAATTACAGTGAGGAAAATAAGTATTTGAACACCTGCTATTTTGCAAGTTCTCCCACTTGGAAATCATGGAGGGTCTGAAATTGTCATCGTAGGTGCATGTCCACTGTGAGAGACATAATCTAAAAAAAAAAAAATCCAGAAATCACAATATATGATTTTTTAACTATTTATTTGTATGATACAGCTGCAAATAAGTATTTGAACACCTGTCTATCAGCTAGAATTCTGACCTTAGTCTGCCTTTAAAATGTCCACCTCCACTCCATTTATTATCCTAAATTAGATGGACCTGTTTGAGGTCGTTAGCTGCATAAACACACCTGTCCACCCCATACAATCAGTAAGAATCCAACTACTAACATGGCCAAGACCAAAGAGCTGTCCAAAGAAACTAGAGACACAATTGTACACCTCCACAAGGCTGGAAAGGGCTACGGGGAAATTGCCAAGCAGCTTGGTGAAAAAAGGTCCACTGTTGGAGCAATCATTAGAAAATGGAAGAAGCTAAACATGACTGTCAATCTCCCCTCCGTGCAAGATCTCACCTCGTGGGGTCTCAATGATCCTAAGAAAGGTGAGAAATCAGCCCAGAACTACACGGAGGAGCTGGTCAATGACCTGAAAAGAGCTGGACCACCGTTTCCAAGGTTACTGTTGGTAATACACTAAGACGTCACGGTTTGAAATCATGCATGGCGCGGAAGCTTCCCCTGCTTAAACCAGCACATCTTAAGTTTGCCAATGACCATTTGGATGATCCAGAGGAGTCATGGGAGAAAGTCATGTGGTCAGATGAGACCAAAATAGAACTTTTTGGTCATAATTCCACTAAACGTGTTTGGAGGAAGAAGAATGATGAGCCGTATCATACAAATAAATAGTTAAAAAATCATACATTGTGATTTCTGGATTTTTTTTTTTAGATTATGTCTCTCACAGTGGACATGCACCTACGATGACAATTTCAGACCCTCCATGATTTCTAAGTGGGAGAACTTGCAAAATAGCAGGGCGTTCAAATACTTATTTTCCTCACTGTATATAAATTGAGCGAATGTATATCACGGTATTTTTCTAAATTATATCGGTTTCACGGTATATGACGGTATTTTTTCCCCCTATGCATGACCGGGTGTTAACCACATTTTCTACTGATTGAGAGAGCAAATACTGCAGGAGATTGACCAGAATGCCCTATTTTACTGTCATGACGGGTGAATATTGTAGAAAAATTCCACACTAGAGTTAATCCAGGTTTGCAAAGCCATACAAAATGATGCTGTGAGGATATAACCAATAAAACACAGACCTGCAACACACTCATTACAGGCACATGAATCTTAAAATATGACCACAGAGAGAGAAAAAAAACAGAGTTGAGGGCATTTAAAAAATCTTATCTTGTTGTTATAAAAATCCTATATAACAACAAACTGCCAAAACGAGGGAGAAACGCGGATATTTGCAATACATTTAAGAGCACTCCCTGAACAAATGACACATCAGTTTGAATAAAGCAGTTACTTTTTTGCCCATTCTTCTTTGAATTGTCAGTTTATTTATTAATTTACATCATTCATTGTCTTTTGTATAGCAGAATAATCCATCGTGTCATCAGGTCGTGATCAGACGTATGCAGTGTAGCCATCTGTGCACATTTTATTTGAAGAAGACGTGATGAAATATGCGCATACATGCTTCGAGTTCACGTTTAGAGCACTATAGTATATGAAATATGTCCATAAAAAACTTAAACTCGTCGCTCCGGTCTATATCTGAGATGATCCATGTGGTGAGCGTTTTTAATCTCATCGCGGCGATCCGCGTAGAAACCGCTCTCTCTCTTGCGCCGCGTGTAGTTTGAATTCTCCACTGTAATCAAGGACTGAATCCGAAATCGCCCCTTATAACCTCAAATAGGGCATTATTTGGAGGGGACAGCACTTTGTAGTGGTGTCCGAAACCATAGTGAACGTTATTGCAATAACGAGCATACAGCCGATGTACACACAACGGTTGTCCGACTTCCGGCACTCGTTTTCATTCACTCCTTCAAATAAAGTGATAACATAGGGAATAGTGAATGAGGGTATAGGAGGCGATCTCGGATTCAATGTTGTTTAAGCGACATACCGGTATTGCGGTATCATCAAAATTCATATCATAACAAAAATAAATACTGGTATTCGGTATGAACCGGTATACCGCCCAGCACTAACTCACCCTCTTTTCATTTTCATTAAAAATATATATTAAACATTTATAACCACACAAATGTGGTCCAGGCAACTCCTACACTAGCTTCACTGCATGTATATTTAAATATCCTAGTTATGAAACTTCTCTTTGCCCACAGTCAAAACGATTTGGCAGACAACAAATGATGATTCATGAGAGCAAAGATCGGCCGTTAGATCCACACAAGATGAACCACTACAGGACATCAGAGCCAGTGGCAGACGGCAGAAGGACTGGCCGAGGAAAGGCTGCTCTCGCTGGGGTTAATGAGCGCTGAGCGCCGCTGATCCACTGGAGCTCACAACTCCAAAAACACAAGATTATTTTTTTTTAAATAGGCGCTCTCTTTATAAATAAACCACCGATTTGAGCTTTAAACAACTACATTCTCACCTGAAAAAGTCTTAAAACTACATTTTGTGACACAATAGTAGTATTTTTAAATTATGCAGGGTTTCTCATCACGTCACTTTACCATGTGACAGCAGCAAGCAGGCTCCTGATTGGTTAATGCGGCGCGTTATAACCAATCCTAATCCTCCTAAACCACCCAACCATTGGTGGTGGTTTAGGAGATTCTCCAACTTCCACGTAAAGCGCTTTGAGTACCCAGAAAGCATTATATACATGTAACAAATTATTATTACATCTAGTGGGAGCGTTCGGCACAGAATTCTGTTATAAACCACAGATATCAAATCAAACAGAGGAGACCAGGAGAAACATTGAGCCATGAGTGAAGATCAGGGGTTTCAGCCCACAAATCATCACCATTCACTATGACTTACTGTAGTAACATAACATGATTTACTGTAGTAACTCCACATGGTATTGTGGAAGAATTGGTCAAATGTTTTTTTATTATTCATTTCAGGGTTCGTACAACCTTTTGAGAGTGAAATTCAAGCACTTTTCAAGGGCTTTACACTTTTTCCAGCACTTCAAAGCTCTAAAGATGATCAAATTATAATTAAATTTTACAGTTTAAAGGTGCATGAAAACTAACACTTTGTGGCAAACAAGCACTTTTACTTAAAAAAGACATGAAACTGCCACTATAATAGGGTCCTATGATTTCCGCGATCACCGAATCGCGGACGGAATCGCGGAATTGGCATATTAACGCGGAATCTATTGTTAACGCGGAATTTCCCGGAATTTGACATATTTGGAATGAAATGCGGTTTTGTGTGGGAGAAGAACGTATGTCTGGGGAAAATGCAGACCGGGGGAAGCAAATCTGCTTTCGTCGGAGAAAAAGTTAAGAAACTCAACGCTAAGCCCTCAGTACCGAGCCGAGCAGTTCCCTCACGGGGAGTGCTTGCTGTATTTTGCCTTGTTTTTAATGCACTTTAATGTACTGTATGGAAAATAATGCCTTAAATGAACTTGAGAGAAAATGAGATGCGCGGGTCAGCGCGTCTTATGCTGCCTTCACGTGCTCTCGGAATTATCGTAATATACGAGTTTCCTAGGTAAACATTGCACATGAACGCCCTCACATTTTGAAACTTGAATGCAATGCGCTCGTAATCACGACTTCAGAAGTCGGAATCATCAAATTTCCGATAGCACGTGAAGGCAGCATTATCCACATCATGTTTGGCTGAGGTAGATCTTAAAGTGACAGTAGCACTGATAATGTCTGTCATTAATGTTCAAAGAACAACAGGAACAGAAGATTGTAGCTTTAATGATGATTCATCTATATTTCACTTATTATTTATGCTGTTAAGAAAGGTGTTGATAACTTTATTCAATTTCTGTGTAGACTATGTCTGACAGGGAAGGCCACAGGTAAATATAACATTTATTATAATGGGTTTATGTAAAGATTGTTTTAAGTTCAATTAAATTAAAAGTTATTTTTTAAAGCCTAATAAATGTTGAAATTGGTAGCTTTCAGTTATACTGTAATGTAACGTCATCAATGTTTCATATAGACATTAATATCAGTGATACTGGCCTTCATTCATAAAAAGATGCCATTACAACACACATTTAAAATATGCCGTCTTTAAATTGTTTCTGAATTAATTTGGAGAGTAACTGAAATTATTACAATATCAAAATAATAAAAACTCCAATGTTTTTAATTGCAATTAATCATGATTAATTAAAGAAAAAATGCGATGAATTAGTTTTTTTTTTAATCAATTCACAGCACTAATATCTAGTTGTGACTTGAAGTGCTTCGAGTGCAGTGTTATGTTGCAGTATTTTTCCTGAAAAGTAAATGTGATGTTTGTTACCTCAATAAATGTAAGGTCATTCCTATTTTATGTTTTATGTTCTATTATATTAACATTAAAAACACTCTTTTTACGACTAAAATAACAGTTAAGGGTAAAAAAAACTGAATTCCCAAAAATTAAAACGGGAAAAAAAAGGAATTAGCAAAAATTTAAACGGAAAAAACGGAATTTGGGAAAAAATAAAACGGAATTTGGGAAAAAATAAAACTGATTTCATAGGGCCCTACTATAACCAGTAGTTGGCAGCAGAGGATTATTTTTTGACTTATTAGCCATTTCCACTCCCCTTTCCTAATATATGGGGGAAAAAGTAGGAAGTCACAAAGTAATTGAGACTGAATTACCCAGAAAACAAGAGCAGAGCTACTTTAATAATCACTGGAGCTGTCGTCAGTTCAGTGTGAGACTACAGAAGAACAACGGCACATTTAATAAGAACAAAATATTACAATTTCCCCTATAAAATGTGTACATTACTGTTGTTAATAAAAGTTAATTTGATCTGCATATCAACTCAACTCAAATCAAACATGTAATATTATTAGTAACAGCACTTATTAACAAAACAATTAAAAACAATAGTATTTTTATTATTAAATTAACTAATGATATTAAATTGATATTGCTCATGTAAACCGTGATGCACTACCATTCAAAAGTTTGTGGTAAGATTTAAATAATAATACTTTTAGTAATACTTTGATCACAGGAATAAATTACACTTTACTATATATTCACATAGAGAACAGCTGATTTACATAACAAAAATATTTCACTGTTTTACTGTATTTTTGATTGAATAAACGCAGCTCTTTTGAGCAGAAACATTAAAAATCCCCCAAACTTCCTAACAGTATATATATCAGCAGGACTCTCTCTCTATCTCTCTCTGTCTCTCTGTCTCTCTCTCTCTCTCTCTCTCTCTGTCTCTCTCTCTCTCTCTCTCTCTGTCTCTCTCTCTCTCTCTCTCTCTCTCTCTCTCTGAGATCAGACTTTACTCCAGACTCGGAGCAGCTGAAGTCTCAGTAAATTCAGGTGTAGCTGCTCGTCTGCTGCTCTATATATTACCCAGAGCTCAGGCCTCGACCTGGACAGCATTAAACACTCCAGCGGAGGAACTAATAACTGCCCTCGTTTCACACACACATAAAACCTTCAGCCGCACGCGAGCTTCAGCCTTATTACTGAGACTTTACTGCAGTCTTTTACATTATATTTACTGTACGATGCGCTTACACACACATTCACTGCAGCACACACACTTACATTATACCTGAAAGTCCTAAAAATGACATTAACAATAATAATCCGTACTGCTGAATCATTTTCACTTATGAACATTAATCAATCTCTGGTCACTAACACACACTTCATCCACACGTGACATGATCATTCAGAAGATTTATTGCCATAATGATGTGTATGTGCCACTAGATTATGAAACATTATGAAATCTGTGTCCACATCTCTGTCTTTAGTATGTCAGGGGTCGTAACCTTTCTTTCATGATGTATATATAGCATATATATTATTGATTGTGACAGCAGGAACTGCAGATGAAATTCAGCTCTGCTAAACCAGTGTTACTGTCAAATGAACAGTTAAATATATTGTGTGTGTATATATAAGTATGTGTGTATACACTGAAAAAAATTAATTGGCGGAGCATTTACTATTTTATATTTTACTATATATATATATATATATAGGGGGGACAAACAGGAAATAATTATATGTAAATCATGGATATATACATGTAAATTTGAATATATATATTGACAAGCCTGAATATATACAAGTACATTTGAATATATAGTTGTATATAACTCTGAATATATACTATAGTTACAAATCTGAATCTATAAATGTAAATCTGAAAGAAAAGTTACAAATATGAATATATAAATGTAAATCTGAATATATAAATCTAAATATATTGTTATAACTCTTGAATGTATAGTTACAAATCTGAATATATAAATGCAAATCTGAATAGTTACAAATCTGAATATATAAATGTAAATTTGAATATATAGATATAACTCTGAATGTATAGTTAAAAAATTTAATATATAAATGCAAATCTGAATATATAAATGCAAATTTTAATATATAGATATAACTCTGAATGTATAGTTAAAAAATGTAATATATAAATGCAAATCTGAATATATAGATATAACTCTGAATGTATAGTTACAAATCTGAATATATAAATGTAAATCTGAATATATAGTTATAACTCTGAATGTATAGTTACAAATCTGAATATATAAATGAAAATCTGAATATATAGTTACAAATCTGAATATATAAATGTAAATCTGTTTATATAGTTATAACTCTGAATGTATAGATACAAATCTGAATATATAAATGCAAATCTGAATATATAAATGCAAATTTGAATATATAGATATAACTCTGAATGTATAGATACAAATCTGAATATATAAATGCAAACCTGAATATATATATATGCAAATCTGAATATATAAATGCAAATTTGAATATATAGTTATAACTCTGAATGTATAGATACAAATCTGAATATATAAATGCAAACCTGAATATATATATGCAAATCTGAATATATAAATGCAAATTTGAATATATAGTTATAACTCTGAATGTATAGTTACAAATCTGAATATATAAATGCAAATCTGAATATATAAATGCAAATCTGACTATATAAATGCAAATCTGAATATATAAATGCAAATCTGACTATATAAATGCAAATCTGAATATGTAAATGCAAACCTGAATACATAAATGCAAATCTGAATATATAAATGCAAATCTGAATATATAAATGCAAACCTGAATATATAAATGCAAATCTGAATATATAAATGTAAATCTGAATATATAAATGTAAATCTGAATATAGTTACAAATCTGAATATATAAATGCAAACCTGAATATATAAATGCAAATCTGAATATATAAATGTAAATCTGAATATATAAATGTAAATCTGAATATAGTTACAAATCTGAATATATAAATGCAAACCTGAATATATAAATGCAAATCTGAATATATAAATGTAAATCTGAATATATAAATGTAAATCTGAATATAGTTACAAATCTGAATATATAAATGCAAACCTGAATATATAAATGTAAATCTGAATATATAAATGCAAACCTGAATATATAAATGTAAATCTGAATATAGTAACAAATCTGAATATAGTTACAAATCTAAATATATAAATGCAAATCTGAATATATAGTTATAACCCTAAATATATAAATTGAAGTAAATCCTGACTATATAGGTTGTATGTATGTATGTATGTATGTATGTATGTATGTATGTATGTATGTATGTATGTATATATATATATATATATATATATATATATATATATTTCATCAAACAGTACACTTTTATAACCTTTTAACTAAAGTGTGAACATTTGTGCTATTAACAAAATGATGAAATGCTTTAAGAAAGCACTGCTCGTTGTTGTTCATGTTAATGCATTAGACATTATTGTACAGTGCAACTGTTTCTTCTCTCTGCTGGACTTCAGTAAGGTGTATGTTTATCTACAGATCAGACATTTAAGCAATTTTTAAATAAATGCTGTCCAAACCCACACTCATCACAGCAGTGTCCGTTTATCTCGTCTCCGTGAGATTGGCCCGGTCAGGGGTGAGATGAGTGTGTTCTGACCCACAGCTCTAATTGTGCTTTACCACACAAACGTCCCGTGAGGAAGGAGTGGCAGAGGTCACGGGGTCACGGGGTCGCGCCTCCAGCTGTTCAGGAGCGGATCACTAACCTCCGCAGGAGGGCTTTAACTTCAGCCCAGGGCCGCTTACTCAACCTTGACACTCATCTGCACTTAAAGGGTTAGTTCACCCAAAAATGAAAATTCTGTCATTAATTCCTCACCCTCATGTGGTTGGACACCCGTCAGACCTCCGTTCATCTTCAGACACAAATGAAGATATTTTAGTGTAAATCTGATGCTCTGAAAGGCCTCCATTGGCTCAATGCACTTTACACTCTCAAAACCCTTAAAAGTCACTAAAGACGTCGTTACAAAGTCCATCTCACTACAGCGGCTCTACAATAACTTTATGAATCGGCGAGAATAGTTTTTGTGTGCAAAAAAACCCTAAATAACGACTTATATAGTGATGACGATTTCAAAATAAGGCATCATGAAGCTTCGAAGCGTTATGAATCACTGAGTCGATTCAGCGGTTCAGAGCGTTATGAATCAGTGAGTCGAATCATGATTCGGATCGCGTGTCAAACTGCTGAATCGACTCACTGATTCATAACGCTCTGAACTGCTGAATCGACTCACTGATTCATAACGCTCTGAACCGCTGAATCGACTCACTGATTCATTACGCTCTGAACCGCTGAATCGACTCACTGATTCATAACGCTTCGAAGCTTCATGAGGCCGTGTTTTGAAATCGTCATCACAATACAAGTCGTTATTTAGGGTTTTTTTGCGCACAAAAACTATTCTCGTCACTCCATAAAGTTATTGTAGAGCCGCTGTAGTGAGATGGACTTTGTAACTTTAGTCTTTAGTGTCTTTTAAGGGTCTTGAGAGTGTAAAGTGCATTGAGCCAATGGAGGCCTTTCAGAGCATCAGATTTACACTAAAATATCTTCATTTGTGTCTGAAGATGAACGGAGGTCTGACGGGTGTCCAACCACATGAGGGTCAGTCATTAATGACACAATTTTCATTTTTGGGTGAACTAACCCTTTCACCTGCGCCGGACAGATGGCCGCTCATTAAACTCATTTATAAACATGACAATAGAAGCATGAGCAGAAGCCCTGACAGAAAGATTCACACCTGTCTATGGAAGTGGATCAGCTCATGGACGGCTCCTGAGGAGACCTTTCGTTCGCAGAGGGCCGCGCTTTGACCTTTGGAGTGGCAAAACTCAAACAAACAGCTCACTAAACAAGCAAAGCGTTCACAGCGGACAGATAAGAGTTTCCTGTGGGAATATCCATTCGCTATTAGTGACCACACTGTGTCCGAGACACAACAACGAGTGAAATGCCACTGATAACAGCCCAACACACACACACACACACACCGACAGACGGACCGAGAGGTCAGATCATGAGAGCAAGTGATTGGGTTCACAAAAACAATTAGTTATACATGTGTGTATATTAGAGCTGTCAAAAGATTAATCGCGATTAATCGCATCCAAAATAAAAGTTTGTGTTTACATAATATATGTGTGTGTACTCTGTTAATTATTATGTATATACAAATACACACACTTTCATGTATAAATTTAAGAAATATTTGCATGTTTATACTGTATATACATTTATATAATCTATAATATATATAAATATAAATGTTTTATATATAAAAATAATATTTTTTTCTTAAATATATACATGAATGTGTGTGTATTTATATATAAATAATAATTAACAGAGTACACACACATATATTATGTAAACACAAACTTTTATTTTGGATGCGATTAATCGCAATTAATCTTTTGACAGCCCTAGTGTATATATATATTTTAAATATTCATGAATGATAAATATATCATATTTCATAAATGTTTGTTTATATATATGTGTGTGTGTGTGTATGTTTTTACACAGACACATATATTATATACACAAACTTTTATGTTAGATGTCATTAATCGATTTAACAGCACTAAAATTGTAATGTGATAACTATAATTAGATAAAAAAGTTTTAAAAGCTTAAAGTTTGAAGATTTTCAGTTTGAGGATGGATGGATGGAAATTGTTGCTAGGGTGGTTGCTATGCGGTTGCTAGGGTACACTGGGTGGTTGCAAGGGTGTTGCTATGCAGTTGCTAGGGTGTTCCTATGTGGTTGCTATATATGTAACAATATAAAGTATACATAATTATTTATAATAAAAATTAAAAATGCAATGTCAAATTACTGAATTATTAATATCAATATTAATAAATTACACAATATATATATATATATATATATATATATATATATATATATATATATATATATATATATATATTATAAACAAAAAATTCAATAAATTATTAACAATAATAGTAATACTACAGTTATTTATAATTATAAATAAAAAAATAATAAAATAATAGTTAAAATAATAGAATAATAAAAAAATTAATGATTAAATTACATTATAATATTGATTCAATTATATAAATAACATTATAATTAAATCTAATTATATTATAATTAAATCTAATTATATATTATCATTTATAATAATAACAATAATTAAATGTTTGATTGAAATTGAAAATGTATGAAATTTAATATATTTAATATTATTAATATTTACAATTAAAAATGTATTGTAAAATTATTGATTACATACTATTGATTAAATATGATTATTACTATGATTATATTATGCAAAATATAGTTTCAACCACGTTTGGCAAGTTTTGGACAAAACACGAGTGACCTGTGTTGAGTTTTGTAGCGTTAAAAACATGTTAAAGACGAGCTGATCTCTGATCATTCAGACTCGTGTGCTTCAGTAGATCAGAAAGTCATTCATAACACAAAAAACTGCATTTCCATAGCGCGGATTAAGAGCGGGTCACCCATGATTATAAGAAATCTGAGGGGAAATGTCTTTTCCCACACACACTTTCTCCCATCATGCAGCGCTGGAGGATTGAGGGCTCATTCTCAGTCAAATCCGGATGGTCATTTTCTTAAATCATTACTGTGGAGAAAAGCATTTAATAAAACGCTGCCAGAGATCAATCTGCTTCCATGATGAGGGCGAAAAGTCATAATTACACTCCTAATTCCCAGCCAGTTTTCATCCGAAAGTCTGAGCTTTGCAAATGACGTGAAGCAGGGCCGCTGACAGGCCCGTGTTATTGTAGGACCGACTTCATTCATCTGATTTAATAACACATCTTACAGTATATTCCTCATCACGGCGCGCTGATGAGAGCGAGAGCGCACCGCTGGAAAAATATCCGACGCAAACTGACAACTGTGAGTATTGAAGAAAATGGGCCAAAAGTAAATATTTACTCCGGCTCAGACTCACATTCATCTCTGAGAACGCTTTCATTCGCCTCATCCGCCCGAGATGCCGCTTTCGCTGCTCGGGAAACCCAAACGCCGTCTGTTTATGCAGAGATTTATTTATTTATCCGTGCGTAATTTTGGAAGGATCTGTTTAAACAGATGGGTCGCTAATAAAACTTCAACTCACAGACTCAAATGTGCAATTCAATGCAGATGCTGATATTTATATGGACAAAAAGTGATGAAATTCTCATGCTTGTAATGTAAATCATGCATACTGTAATGCATATCAATATCTGCCAATAATATGTCTTAGTAAGATGATATTTAAATGCTTAGATTTGTAGTTTTAAAACATGCAATGCAACCATTGAGAGATGAAGCCTGACGATCATATATGATTTTTCTAATAAATGATGTCTGGATAATCAAGTAAACCTGGGGCCGGTTGCATAAACCATTAAGACTAGTCTTACAAGTTAGACATACATTTTTTTCTTTAAGACTGTTCATAACTTTTTAAAATCAGTTACATAAAAACATAGACTGGCCTAATTTGATACGAAAAGTAAGACTGAATGCCACTTGCCTAACTACTAGTGGCTCATACTAGATCTTAAGACACTGTCTTAACATAATGGCTTAGTTTATGCAACTGGCCCCAGCTTCAGTCCAGCTGAACTATTACTAACAATATCAAAGCTATTCTTACATTTACTTAATGCATTAACTATGTATTAACTGTGCATTGACTAATATTAACTGTGCATTAACTAATATTAACTAATATTAACTGTGCATTAACTATGTATTAACTGTGCATTGACTAATATTAACTGTGCATTAACTAATATTAACTGTGCATTAACTATGTATTAACTGTGTATTAACTGTGTATTAACTAATATTAACTGTGTATTAACTATGTATTAACTGTGTATTAACTAATATTAACTGTGTATTAACTAATATTAACTGTGCATTAACTATGTATTAACTATTATTAACTGTGTATTAACTAATATTAACTGTGCATTAACTATGTATTAACTGTGTATTAACTAATATTAATTGTGTATTAACTAATATTAACTGTGTATTAACTAATATTAACTGTGCATTAACTATGTATTAACTGTGTATTAACTAATATTAACTTTGTATTAACTAATATTAACTGTGCATTAAGTATGTATTAACTGTGAATTAACTATGTATTAACTGTGCATTAACTAATATTAACTGTGCATTAACTAATATTAACTGTGCATTAAACTTTGTATTAACTGTGTATTAACTAATATTAACTGTGCATTAACTAATATTAACTGTGCATTAACTAATATTAACTGTGCATTAACTATTTTAACTGTGCATTAACTAATATTAACTGTGCATTAACTAATATTTACTGTGCACAAACTATTATTAACTGTGCATTAACTATTTTAACTGTGCATTAACTAATATTAACTGTGTATTAACTAATATGAACTGTGCATTAACTAATATTAAATGTGCATTAACTAATATTAACTGTGCATTAACTAATATTAACTGTGCACAAACTAATATTAACTGTGCACAAACTATTAACTGTGCATTAACTATTTTAACTGTGCATTAACTAATATTAACTGTGCATTAACTAATATTAACTGTGCATTAACTAATATTAACTGTGCATTAACTAATATTAACTAATATTAACTGTGCATTAACTAATATTAACTGTGCATTAACTAATATTAACTGTGCATTAACTAATATTAACTGTGCATTAAAGCTACACTATGTAACTTTTCCGTCCACTAGAGGTCGCCTGTTCAAAACAAAGGCGTAGTTTGATGACGCCACGTTTGAGCGCAGAATCTCGGGACATGTGGTCTTCACCTCACAGCCGGTGGGAAACAGTCAGGATAGGACTCGGGCAGAAATCATGTTCATGGATGCGATTATTAACATTACTGTAGTGAAGCAGAGCAGGAGCGAGTGTTGTGGAGCTGAGGAACCGCAGGAGCGATTGAAGAGCGGGACTGTTATTATGGGATTGTCGCTGGCGGGACTTTTATTATGACACGGTTGCCGGCGCAACTTCCTCTTTTCCAGTCATGAGTCTGAGGTAACGCAACTCTGTTTATCGTATTAGATATATCTGAGTGTGTTGAAAAGGAAGTTATGACGTTCGCTCGGCGGCTGCTATGACACTTGTTCACACTGCAGTGAGAGTAAAGTGTTTCACTGAATAAAACCGGAAACCGAGGGTGACGCAGATATGACGCAATCGACAGGCGACTCCCTCACACGCATAGCTCACACGTCCCGGTTCCTTGGTTAAAATAGCAATTTTCTCACGATTTACAAATAGTTGAAAACATTTGGGATATTCTAAGTACTCAACTGAACAAAATATATAACACTGGCCTAGTGGTTTCTGGATATTTTACTGCAAAAATCCTACATAGTTCACCTTTAACTAATATTAACTGTGCATTAACTAATATTAACTGTGCATACAACTATTATTAACTGTGCATTAACTAATATTAACTGTGCATACAACTATTATTAACTGTGCATTAACTAATATTAACTGTGCATACAACTATTATTAACTGTGCATTAACTAATATTAACTGTGAATTAACTAATATTAACTGTGCAGTGCAGATTTGACAGCACATAAGCAATTACACTAAAAGACTATAGAGTCTAAACTATCAATCAGAGACATCAGGACTGGAGGAGATTGTGTGCGACAACAACGTTTTGATCATGTTTATAATGTAGAGTACGGTAGACAGTCGCTTTATCGGGTTAATGACTCTGATCTGTGCAGTTAAAATGCTGAAAGCTCTTGTGCAGGACATGAAACATCTCTTCTGAGCGCTGGAGGAGGAGATACCAGCGGGCTCAGCTCATCTGTACGGGTCTGAAGGAGGCCGCTCTGGGATGATCCGGGCTCTCCACAGATGTTCAGACGACACGCAGCAATGCACAGACTTACTACAAAACACCATGGGAACGCCAGGAAGACGCGCTCGCTGTGATCAGCAGACCGTACACGCTGGGAACACATATCAAGGGCGGAGGGGTCAAGCGGGGTCAGGAGGTCACGCATGAGTGAGTATGAAGCTGCACTATTTTATATAGAAGTTTCTGTTACTATTCTGAATTCTGTTTTCACTTTCATTTTTTTATAGGTTAATTATAGTTTTAGATATTTTGTTGTTTTTGTCATATTTTTTATATGTTGCATGTAGTTTTATTAATTTTATGGTAACTTTGCAATAAGGTTTCATTAGTTAGCATTAGTAAATGTATTAGTTAAACTAACAAAGAGCAATATTTTTTAAGCATTATTAATTTTTGTTTATGTTAGTAAAAATATAGTTATGTTAGCTCACTGTGCAATAACTAATGCATTAACTGTGCATTAACTAATATTAACTGTGTATTAACTAAAATTAACTGTGCATTAACTAATATTAACTGTATTAACTAATATTAACTGTATTAACTAATATTAACTGTGCACTCACTAATATTAATTGTGCATTAACTAATATTAACTGTCCATTAAATAATATAAACTGTGCATTAACTAATATTAACTGTGCATTCACTAATATTAACTCTGCATTAACTAATATTAACTCTGCATTAACTAATATTAACTCTGCATTAACTAATATTAACTGTGCATTCACTAATATTAACTGTGCATTAACTAATATTAACTGTGCATTAACTAATATTAACTGTGCATTCACTAATATTAACTGTACATTCACTAATATTAACTGTGCATTCACTAATATTAACTGTGCATTAACTAATATTAACTGTCCATTAAATAATATAAACTGTGCATTAACTAATATTAACTCTGCATTAACTAATATTAACTCTGCATTAACTAATATTAACTCTGCATTAACTAATATTAACTGTGCATTCACTAATATTAACTGTGCATTAACTAATATTAACTGTGCATTCACTAATATTAACTGTGCATTAACTAATATTAACTGTGCATTAACTAATATTAACTGTGCATTCACTAATATTAACTGTGCATTAACTAATATTAACTGTGCATTAACTAATATTAACTGTGCATTCACTAATATTAACTGTCCATTAAATAATATAAACTGTGCATTAACTAATATTAACTGTGTATTAACTAATATTAACTGTCCATTAAATAATATAAACTGTGCATTAACTAATATTAACTCTGCATTAACTAATATTAACTCTGCATTAACTAATATTAACTGTGCATTAACTAATATTAACTCTGCATTAACTGATATTAACTCTGCATTAACTAATATTAACTCTGCATTAACTAATATTAACTCTGCATTAACTAATATTAACTGTGCATTCACTAATATTAACTGTGCATTAACTAATATTAACTGTGCATTCACTAATATTAACTGTGCATTAACTAATATTAACTGTGCATTCACTAATATTAACTCTGCATTAACTAATATTAACTGTGCATTCACTAATATTAACTGTGCATTCACTAATATTAACTGTGCATTAACTAATATTAAATGTGCATTAACTAATATTAACTATGCATTAACTAATATTAACTGTGCATTAACTAATATTAACTGTGCATTCACTAATATTAACTCTGCATTAACTAATATTAACTGTGCATTAACTCATTTTAACTGTGCATTAACTAATATTAACTGTGCATTAACTAATATTAACTGTGCATTAACTAATATTAACTGTGCATTAACTAATATTAACAGTGCATTAACTAATATTAACTGTGCATTAACATATTAAATGTGAATTAGCTGAGAAATGTTGCCTTGACAACTAGTTAAAGTAAAATAAAATAAACTTATTTTATTTTAGTTAATGTTCGTTTTATTTAATGTAATGAATTTTTTTTATTGTTTTAGTTTTAGTTATTATATGGTATAAAGACAAACCTCTCTTTTCTGTATTGAGTTTAAGTCGAGCATCTCTATTACCAGCACAGGGTTCGGCCTCAGTTCAATTCGGACATTTAAGTGGCTTTAATAAATGTGCCTTTGAAAAAGCATTACTGGTGTGCATCTTGAGACAAAACACTGGCATTGCCATTTTAAGATATGCTTTCAGTTAAAACAGCATTTTAGTCTGGGGCTAGTTTAAGCCTTGTCTGTGAAAGCGAGTCTGTGGTTTGATCCTGACCCGTCACGGTTGACCCAGCAGATGTTGGGTCATTGTTCTCCTCAGAGATCTGTGAGTGACCCCTGTGGCCCGGGTCACCGCCGGAGAGACAGACACGCTCTGATACACCAAAGACAACTCAAAGACAACAAGACTGAGCGGAAACCTGCTGCAGCGCAATAACACGCCTCCTCATTAATATTCATGAGACACCCGCTTTATAGAGCCAATCAAATCTATACGTTCACATCTGCAGTGTCTGCAGCTCATCTCTAGTATACTACTAAAATATGACTAACACTAAACTTTCAGCAGATTTAAATAATAATACAATTTAGAAAATCACAGTTTTAATTTATGCACTGATTCATTTATTCCTGTGATTTTCAGCATCATTACTCCAGTCTTCAGTGTCACATGACCCTTCACTAATCATTCTAATATGAGGATTTGATGATCAAAAACATTTATGATTATTATCAATGTTCATATTGATGTATTTTATTTTTCAGGATTCTTTGATGAATATAAAGTTCAAAAGAACAGCATTTACTTGTAACATTATAAATGTCTTTACTGTCACTTTTGACCAATTTAATGTGTACTTGCTTAATAAAAGCATT
Source organism: Gobio gobio (assembly GCF_949357685.1). Taxonomy (NCBI): domain Eukaryota; kingdom Metazoa; phylum Chordata; class Actinopteri; order Cypriniformes; family Gobionidae; genus Gobio; species Gobio gobio. Next base: position 13,971,618 of record NC_137116.1, read on the forward strand.
AATTTCCTTTTTTTTTTTAAATCTTACTGACCCCAAACTTACGTTACCATACATTTATAATAATTAAACATCCATAGGGCCATATTTTAATGATCTGAGCTCACGGCGCAGGAGCATTTAGGGCGTGTCCGAATCCACTTTTGCTCATTTAAAGACGGAAAAAACAGTCTGCGCGCATCCCTTCGTCCCTGTGTGTGTAATAATCAGAGTGTGTGTGTGTGCTACTGCGCGTCCCTGTGTGTGTAATAATCAGAGTGTGTGTGTGTGTGTGTGTGTGTGCTACTGCGCGTCCCTGTGTGTGTAATAATCAGAGTGTGTGTGTGTGCTGCTGCGCGTCCCTGTGTGTGTAATAATCAGAGTGTGTGTGTGTGTGTGCTGCTGCGCATCCCTGTGTGTGTAATAATCAGAATGTGTGTGTGTGTGTGTGCTGCTGCGCATCCCTGTGTGTGTAATAATCAGAGTGTGTGTGTGTGTGCTACTGCGCGTCCCTGTGTGTGTAATAATCAGAGTGTGTGTGTGTGTGCTGCTGCGCATCCCTGTGTGTGTAATAATCAGAGTGTGTGTGTGTGTGTGTGCTGCTGCGCATCCCTGTGTGTGTAATAATCAGTGTGTGTGTGTGTGTGTGTGTGCTACTGCCAGTGATGGGAATAACGCCGTTATAGATAAACGCCGTTACTAACGGAATTATTTTTCATTAACGAGTAATCAAAGAATTACTGTTTCTCACGTTACAACGGCGTTAGCGTTACTGAGAGAAAAAAAATGCGCCGTTACAATAATTGAGCTCACTGAAGCGGTTTTCATCCGAACAGGCTCTCTGTTATAATCAGAGTGTGTGTGTGTTGTGCACTGTCTGTAGGCTCATACTACTCACGTTACTAACACACTCTTTAAATAACACACAAACACTGCACTATTGACTTTAGAGCAGGTGTGTGTTGGTCAATGGTCAGTGGTTTCAGCTCCTCCAATAGCAGCTCCAGCAATGCTCCTGATCAGACGCCCATGGCTGAACAGATGAGATTTAAACACACTTCTCCAGTGTGACGCATTTATTTCTGACCTGATAACTGCAATGTTTATTCTGCAATAATTACTGTTTAAAGTGGCCAGTGCACAGAACATTGTTCAAAACATCCAGTAAGTAGTGAGCTAGTATTCCACTCTTGACTAGAATGAGAACGAGCCTCCTGTTAAATGATGAATATCAGCAGTGGGAACAGTGGGAATCTGGGTATCTGGGAATCTGGGAATCTGGGTATCTGGGAATCTGGGAATCTGGGAATCTGGGAATCTGGGAATCTGGGTATCTGGGTATCTGGGTATCTGGGTATCTGGGAATCTGGGAATCTGGGAATCTGGGTATCTGGGTATCTGGGAATCTGGGTATCTGGGACTCTGAGTATCTGGGTATCTGGGAATCTGGGAATCTGGGAATATGGGAATATGGGAATATGGGAATCTGGGAAACTGGGAATCTGGGAATCAGTAAACCCGCCACTGCTTGTGCAAAGACCCGTTTCATTCCCAAACCATCAGCTGACCACACACACACATTGACTTTCAGAGGTCGTCATTACGGTCCGTCTGTGAGCTCCTGTCAGGAGGAGATGGAAACTACACTCACAAATACAGATTGCCAATGAAAAACATTTGTGTCTCCCCAAAGACTGGAAAGGAGCCGCTTGACTAATGTCACCTCGTGGGTATTTCTGCCGGAAAACAAGACAAAAAGATATATATATATATATATATATATATATATATATATATATATATATATATATATATATATATATATATATATATATATATATATATATATATATATATATATATATATATATATATATATATATATATATATATATATATATATATATATATATATATATATATATATATATATATATATATATATATGCAATGGAAGAGTGTACCGTCAAAACATTTAATGGGGTATTTACAAAAGTTTACATAGACCGCCGTTCTAAAGTTTTGGATCGGTGAGATATTTTTAGAAGAAGTCTCTTCTGCTCACCTGCTTTTATTTGATTAAAAATACAAAAAAAACTGTAATATTGTGAAATATTTTTGTAATGTCGATCAGCTGTTTTCTATGTGAATATACGTTAAAGTGTAATTTATATCCTGTGATCAAAGCTGAATTTATCATCATTACTCCAGTCTTCAGTGTCACATGACCCTTCACTAATCATTCTAATATGAGGATCTGATGCTCAACAAACATTTATGATTATTATCAATGTTCATATTTTTGTGGAAACCGTGATACAATTTATTTCTCATGATTTTCTGATGAATATAAAGCTCAAAAGAACAGCATTTATTTGAAATAGAATATTTTGCAACATTGTAAATGTCAATTTAATGCATCCTTAGCTATATGACTTGCATACAGCCAAAAACAACTTTCCCAACAACAACATTGAGTCCGGAGAAAATGCTGATCTATTCACTTTGGAAAACCCCTAGTCACAGTGACTGCTGAGCAAAAACGTTAATGTCAATGTTACATTTACGTTAATGTTAAAGCCCTGGTTGTAGCCAATCACGTCTTGAGGGGGGCGGGGCTTAGCATATCATTAACTCTCAAGAGAGTCTAAAGAGAAATATCCTGGGATATTTTTCAGTTGATATAAAATATAATATAGTCACTAACTCACCACATCCGAACGAACCAGTTTATCACTGAGGTCATGCACATTTATTTTTACGGACGTCCACGTGAGAAACAATTACCGTCCAAATAGGGCTAAAGACAAGTTTTAGGGAAAAAATTATTGGCTACAGGGGGACTTCAAAAATGAGTTGATATGAGCCAATTTGACACAATTTCAGACAATTTAATGCATCCTTGTTGAATGGATGTATTCATTTCTTTACGTTCTTTCCCCCCAAAAAAATTAAGAAAAAATTCTACTGACCCAAAACATTTGAATGGTAGTACATTGTTGCGAACGCTTCCAATTTCAGATAAATACTGTTCTTTTGAACTTTAATAATAATCATAATTGTGTCTTGAGCATCATATAATCATCCTGACACTCAGGGGCGATTCTAGGACTTTCAGCGAGAGAATTGGACCCTAAACTAAAGTCTTACCAATATTTTTGTCATTTGTTTAACATTTCTGACTTAAAGAAGCAGCTGTCAAATATGAAACATTTAGTTTAGCTACAAATCTCGCACTTGACGTCGAGTCGCGCTGCGAATATTTGTGTCATTTGCGAATGTAAAAAAAAAATTGGTAAGACTTTAGTTTAGGGTCCAATTCTCACTATGAAATAGTGTTTATTATTTACATGCCCCCCGAGAAAATGTAGATTTCTATGATCTACATCTGTGCATTTTAAGATGTTCTGAACGCCAAAAAATGAGATAACAGCTTGAAAACCATGTCAGATATGACTGATAAAGTTTTTCATTTTTGTCAGTGAAGAAAGTAAACATATGTTTAACTGATATTTATATGTTTTATGAATTTTCAAAGGCTAACAGGAAAGCTGGGGAACTAAATTGATTAAATTAATGTACAATACGCACACATTCATTACTAATCTTATGTCTAATACAAGCTGAGCTTTTTTATTTACTGAAAGCTACAAATGGAATTATTAATGTACAATACGCATTATGCACACATTCATTACTAATCTTATGACTAATCTGAAAAAAATGGCTTTGTTAATATTTCTTGTTTGTTAATTATATCATAAATGACATTACATGGGCCTATTTCAAATCAAAATGGTGAAATTAGACTGTTTTTTTTTACTGTATTTTGCAAAAGATGGGCAAAAATCTTACACTAAACCATGTCAAATGATCCATGTTATCCCCACGTATGAAAGTTAGAAATTTGGGTCTTTTATAAAGTGACTTTTACAGAAAAATCTGATTTTGTGTGAAAATCCATTAAAAAAATATTGATTAATTTATTTATATAAATCAAAATAATATTACAAATACTCCAAAAACTGCACAGATGTTGAGTAAAAACATTAATAAACAGAGTAAAAATTACATTTGTTCTAAAAAAAACAATTGTCTTGTAACAAAATGACATTTTGTTGCCTGGGGCCTGTGGAGACCCCAAAGACCCGGAGTGTAATTCCCAAACGAAGGCCGTACAAGGGTTAATCTAAAAACATTAAAAATCCCACCGATCAAAAGCTGAACGTGAAGTTGAGTGACAGCGACGGTCTCCTCAGCAGGAGCCGCTCGTTTTCACCAAATGATCTGGAGCAGAGACTCAGTCTTAGTCAAAACGCAGCGAGAAAAGCCATTTCCAGCCCGGCGTGTTAATGAAGCGCTATTACTACTCCACTGACACATTTAGCACGACGGATGGGGGTCATTTACGAGTCGCCTTGTTTCACTCGTTTCCTTTTATCACTCGGACTGAGAGAGGCGCAATCAAACCTCAGAGATGTG
>NC_137116.1:13981075-13986075 GCF_949357685.1 Gobio gobio
AAGAGTGTGTGTGTCTGTGTGAGGGTGTGTGTGTGTCTGTGTGTGAGGGTGTGTGTAAGTGTACGTGTGTGTGTGTGTGTGTGTGTGTGTGTGTGTGTGTGTGTGTGTCTGTGGGTGAGTGAGTGTAAATCTGTGTGTGTGTGTGTCTGTGAGTGTAAGTGTGTGTCTGTCTGTCTGTGTGTGTGTGTGAATGTGTGTGTGCATGTGTGCAAGTGATAGTGTGTGTCTGTCTGTCTGTGCGTGTGTGTGTAAGCGTGCACGAGTGTGTGTGTCTGAGTGTGTGCGAGTGTAAATATAAGTGTGTTTGTGTGAGTGAGTGCCTTTGTGTGTGTGTGTGTGAGTGAGTAAGTGCCTATGTGAGTGTGTTATAAATGCACTTGCATTGTCGTCCCAGAGCTAATCTGAGTACCTAAAGCCTCTGAAGTCAATTAATGTACACACACACACACACACACACACACACTAATGAAGAAACATCGGCTACAGCGAAACACGCAGACGAGCGAGTGTTTTTAACAGCCTATGCTAACACGTTTCTCTGTGTGTGTATGAATCTCATCCTGACAGACGCTCATAAAGTCCGTCTCATGATCTGATCAGGGATCAGTGATGGTCAGGGCTAAAAGTGCATTGATCATTGATTTACGCCGGCCATCCTGATGAGCGCTGGGTTCCTGCACTACAGCACAATCCGGCTGCACCTTCACCATAAATTTAAAACTCATTACATTAATGGAGTCCATTCTGGTGAGAGAGACCCGCCTCACACCACACACAGACTATACATCTGCAACCACCATAGCAACACCCTAGCAACCACCCAGAATACCCTCCTTCAAGCGTGCTGGTGTTGATCACTCACACTGATCACCTCAAATGATTACGCTCTGTCACTCTCTAACTAACATCTGACAGATTTCACTCTTTTATTGTTTAAATGTTTCCCCATTAGACCATCAGCCAAATCCACACGACCCATCCCATCATTCAAACTAATGGGTTATGATGACATATGGTTAGTGATGATGATGAATAACTCCTGGCGCTCTGCAGGGCCGTAAGCACATACTTAGGACTGCGGGTAATAGTTTAACAATATGCCATTGAAAACTCACACTAATCTGAACAAACCCTCTTTACTGTGATTAATGTCTAGGGCGGTTAAATATGATAAAATATGTTTTTTTTTTACAAATGAAACCATAAAAACATCAAGCACATCTGTGACCCAAAGACCCACATACAATCAATGAACCAGCATTTTCATCTTTATAATGAGATCTCACTCATCAAGTCCAGCGATCTAAAGGCTATTAAAGGATTGCATACGTGCGTTTATACAGACAAAATAAGATTATTAGGGAACAGATATTATATTTTATTATCACAGATGAACAATCGATAGCCACACCCCTGATATAAGACGAGAGAGAGAGAGAGAGAGAGAGAGAGAGAGAGAGAGAGAGAGCAAGTCTGCCCCCTTGTGAGGGACACTGACCGAATAAAACGCCACCAGCACAACAACACATCACAATCTGACTACAACACAAAAGAAAACACAACACACTAATATACACTCAAAACCCCTTAACAACCACCCAAAACACTGTAGGAACAAACTCAAAAACACCCTAGCAACCCATTAACAAAACACCATAGAAACACACTACTATACACTCAAAACCCCTTTACAAAGACCCAAACACAGCACACTAGTGACACACTAATATACATTCAGAATCCCTTAACAAGCACCCTAGCAACCTACTAGGAACCACACAACCCATTAACAACCACCCAAAACAACCTAGCAACCACATAGTAACACACTAATATACACTCAAAACCCATAAACAAGGACAAAAACACTTAAGCAGCCTCATAGCAACACACTAATATGCACTCAAAACCCATAAACAAGGACAAAAACACTTAAGCAGCCTCATAGCAACACACTAATATACACTCAAAACCCATAAACAAGGACAAAAACACTTAAGCAGCCTCATAGCAACACACTAATATGCACTCAAAACTAATTCACAAGGATCAAAATACCTTAGCAACCTCCTAGCAACACACACCCCAAATGCCTTAAATGCACTATTATACACTCAGAAGCAACCACCCAAAATACCCTAGCAACCTCCTAGCAACCAACTACCAGCAATCCAAAATGCCTTAGCAACACACTAATTTACACCCAGAACCCCCTAGAAACCACCCAAAACCCCACCATAGCAACCTCCTAGCAACCAACTAACATCAACTCAAAACCCCTTATAAACTGCCCAAAATGCCTTAGCAACACACTACATTCAGAACCCCTCAACAAATACCCAAAATGGCCTAAACACACTAATATACCCTCTGAACCCCATAGCACCCGCCCAAAACCCCCTAGCAACCTCCTAGCAACTAACTAACATCCACTCCAAACCCCTTAACAACTGCCCCAAATGCCTTAGCAACACACTACATTCAGAACCCCTTAAAAAAACCTTAACACACTAATATACACTCGGAACCCCCTAGCAAACACTCAAAACACCCTAGCAACCTCCTAGCAACCAACTAACATCCACTCAAAACCTCTTAACAACTGCCCAAAATGCCTTAGCAACACACTACATTCAGAACCCCTTAAAAAACCCTTAACACACTAATATACACTCGGAACCCACTAGCACCCACCCAAAACACCCTAGCAACCTCCTAGCAACCAACTAACATCCACTCAAAACCCCTTAACAACTGCCCAAAATACCTTAGCAACACACTACATTCAGAACCCCTTAACAAACACCCAAAATGGCCTAAAAACACTAATATACACTCGGAACCCCCTAGCAACCACTCAAAATACCCTAGCAACATCCACTAATTGTCCAATCAAAAACCCTTAACAAACACTACAAATGCCCTAGAAACACACCAATATACACTCTGAACCTCCTAGCAACCACTCAAAACACCCTAGCAACAAACTAATATCCACTCAAAACCCCTCAACAACCACCCAAAACACTCTAGTAACATCCACTAATTTCCAATCAAAAACCCTTAACAAACCCTTGAAATGCCCTAGAAACACACTAATATACACTCGGAACCCCCTAGCAACCACCCAAATACCCTAGCAACCAACTAACATCCACTCCAAACCCCTTAACAACTGCCCCAAATGCCTTAGCAACACACTACATTCAGAACCCCTTAAAAAACCCTTAACACACTAATATACACTCAGAACCCACTAGCACGCACCCGAAACACCCTAGAAACCTCCTAGCAACCAACTAACATCCACTCAAAACCCCTTAACAACTGCCCAAAATGCCTTAGCAACACACTACATTCAGAACCCCTTAACAAACACCCCAAATGGCCTAAAAACACTAATATACACTCGGAACCCCCTAGCAACCACTCAAAACACCCTAGCAACATCCACTTATTGTCCAATCAAAAACCCTTAACAAACACTAGAAATGCCCTAGAAACACACCAATATACACTCGGAACCTCCTAGCAACCACTCAAAACACCCTAGCAACAAACTAATATCCACTCAAAACCCCTCAACAACCACCCAAAACACTCTAGTAACATCCACTAATTTCCAATCAAAAACCCTTAACAAACCCTTGAAATGCTCTAGAAACACACTAATATACACTCGGAACTCCCTAGCAACCACCCAAATACCCTAGCAACCAACTAACATCCACTCCAAACCCCTTAACAACTGCCCCAAATGCCTTAGCAACACACTACATTCAGAACCCCTTAAAAAACCCTTAACACACTAATATAAACTCAGAACCCACTAGCACGCACCCAAAACACCCTAGCAACCTCCTAGCAACCAACTAACATCCACTCAAAACCCCTTAGCAACTGCCCAAAATGCCTTAGCAACACACTACATTCAGAACCCCTTAACAAACACCCAAAATGGCCTAAAAACACTAATATACACTCGGAACCCCCTAGCAACCACTCAAAACACCCTAGCAACATCCACTAATTGTCCAATCAAAAACCCTTAACAAACACTAGAAATGCCCTAGAAACACACCAATATACACTCGGAACCTCCTAGCAACCACTCAAAACACCCTAGCAACAAACTAATATCCACTCAAAACCCCTCAACAACCACCCAAAACACTCTAGTAACATCCACTAATTTCCAATCAAAAACCCTTAACAAACCCTTGAAATGCCCTAGAAACACACTAATATACACTCGGAACTCCCTAGCAACCACCCAAATACCCTAGCAACCTCCTAACAACCATAAACAACCATAAAATCATCCTTTAGCAACCAGCACAATCCTATAGCAACCCATAGCTTCTAGAACATCTTAGCAATGACACGATGACGTGCTAAAGCCTTCAGAACACCCCTGACACACACCTCTAGTTTTCACATGTGCTTGAATGCATTTGGCAGAAACTTTAATCCAAAGAGTCTTGCAATGCATTTGGTGTTTGATCAGATCCTGCATTCCCTGCGAATCGAACCCTTGACCTGCCGTTGCGAGCGCCACGATCCGCCGTCTGAGCTACAGGAAGACTGCAACGTTTTCTCAAGCAATTCATCAGACGTCTTGATTAACTCATGGCTTTCTCATCAAGCTTTCGTTTAAAATGCTCTGCAAACCTAAACAGAAGTGACAGCGAGATCTACGGTCCTGCATCCCAGCAAACATCAGGACACATTAATGATTCGCTCTGGAAATGACATCGACTCCGTCTCCATGGAAAGAGGAATTCATCTGATTCCTCCCACACAGTGTTATGGTTCGCCCACACACTAAAGATCACAGAAATATTAAAACATATACACAGAAACTGGAGTTGGAAAGGAAAACAAAAGCCCAGAGAGAGGAATGATGGAAGGAGAGGGTTAATGCAGGAGCGCGGCGGTGAGAAGGTCACGGCTAATTTGAGGAAGACCTTCTGGATCTGCTGGATAAACTGTCACTTATG
>NC_137116.1:13988575-13996075 GCF_949357685.1 Gobio gobio
TTTACACTGGAGCTCAGGGGTTTGGGTAAGAGCAGCACTAGCGCAGCGGTGCAGTTACGGATCCAGGGTTATATTCCTGGCAGCCAAAACAAGAGCGCCCGTTAACACATGAATCCGGCACACCGAGGGCCTTCACACACCATTACACACACACACACACACACACACCGCACAACCTCCGCTGACTAAATATTTTAGCGGCGTGTCCGTCCGTGTTTAATTAGCACAAAGTCTGCGAACTTCAACTGAACAACGTTTGTGCAAACATTGTTGGTGTTATTGATCGAAATCATTTCTGAGTAATATTTCCTGCGACATGAATAAAGAACAGCGTCTGATATGAACACTGAAAGCCGGACGACAGCACTGAGCTGAGATGAGGACCAGTGGGTTAAAGCAGAAGGAAGAACTCCTGAGACTGTCCTAGAGGAACATCATCACGTGTGGAGACTCAACGGACAAAAGAGCGTTTAGAAGACTGAGAAAACATTAAAAAGCCTTTTAGATGATGGATGGATGGATGATATAAAGATGGATAGATGGATGGATGATATAAAGATGGATAGATGGGTGGATGGATGATATAAAGATGGATAGATGGGTGGATGGATGATATAAAGATGGATAGATGGGTGGATGGATGATATAAAGATGGATAGATGGGTGGATGGATGATATAAAGATGGATAGATGGGTGGATGATATAAAGATGGTTGGATGGATGGATGATATAAAGATGGATAGATGGGTGGATGGATGATATAAAGATGGATAGATGGGTGGATGATATAAAGATGGATAGATGGGTGGATGGATGATATAAAGATGGATAGATGGGTGGATGATATAAAGATGGTTGGTTGGATGGATGGATGGATGATATAAAGATGGATAGATGGGTGGATGGATGATATAAAGATGGATAGATGGGTGGATGATATAAAGATGGTTGGTTGGATGGATGATATAAAGATGGATAGATGAGTGGATGGATGATATAAAGATGGATAGATGGATGGATGGATAGATGATATAAAGATGGTTGGATGGATGGATGATATAAAGATGGATAGATGAGTGGATGGATGATATAAAGATGGTTGGATGGATGGATGATATAAAGATGGATAGATGGGTAGATGGATGATATAAAGATGGATAGATGGGTGGATGATATAAAGATGGATAGATGGGTGGATGGATGATATAAAGATGGATAGATGGGTGGATGATATAAAGATGGATAGATGGGTGGATGGATGATATAAAGATGGATAGATGGGTGGATGATATAAAGATGGTTGGTTGGATGGATGGATGATATAAAGATGGATAGATGGGTGGATGGATGATATAAAGATGGATAGATGGGTGGATGATATAAAGATGGATAGATGGGTGGATGGATGATATAAAGATGGATAGATGGGTGGATGATATAAAGATGGTTGGTTGGATGGATGGATGATATAAAGATGGATAGATGGGTGGATGATATAAAGATGGTTGGTTGGATGGATGATATAAAGATGGATAGATGAGTGGATGGATGATATAAAGATGGTTGGATGGATGGATGATATAAAGATGGTTGGATGGATGGATGATATAAAGATGGATAGATGAGTGGATGGATGATATAAAGATGGTTGGATGGATGGATGATATAAAGATGGATAGATGGGTAGATGGATGATATAAAGATGGATAGATGGGTGGATGATATAAAGATGGATAGATGGGTGGATGGATGATATAAAGATGGATAGATGGGTGGATGATATAAAGATGGTTGGTTGGATGGATGGATGATATAAAGATGGATAGATGGGTGGATGATATAAAGATGGATAGATGGGTGGATGGATGATATAAAGATGGATAGATGGGTGGATGATATAAAGATGGTTGGTTGGATGGATGGATGATATAAAGATGGATAGATGGGTGGATGATATAAAGATGGTTGGATGGATGGATGATATAAAGATGGATAGATGAGTGGATGGATGATATAAAGATGGTTGGATGGATGGATGATATAAAGATGGATAGATGGGTAGATGGATGATATAAAGATGGATAGATGGGTGGATGATATAAAGATGGTTGGATGGATGGATGATATAAAGATGTATAGATGGGTGGATGATATAAAGATGGTTGGTTGGATGGATGGATGGATGATAAAGATGGATGGATGGATAGATGATATAAAGATGGATAGATGGATGGATGATATAAAGATGGATAGATGGGTGGATGGATGATATAAAGATGGTTGGATGGATGGATGATATAAAGATGGATAGATGGGTGGATGGATGATATAAAGATGGTTGGATGGATGGATTATATAAAGATGTATAGATGGGTGGATGGATGATATAAAGATGGTTGGTTGGATGGATGGATGGATGGATGGATGATATAAAGATGGATGGATGGATGGATGATATAAAGACGGATGGATGGATGGATAGATGATATAAAGATGGATAGATGGATGGATGATATAAAGATGGATAGATGGGTGGATGGATGATATAAAGATGGTTGGATGGATGGATGATATAAAGATGGATAGATGGGTGGATGGATGATATAAAGATGGTTGGATGGATGGATGATATAAAGATGGATAGATGGGTGGATGGATGATATAAAGATGGATAGATGGGTGGATGATATAAAGATGGTTGGATGGATGGATGATATAAAGATGTATAGATGGGTGGATGGATGATATAAAGATGGTTGGTTGGATGGATGGATGGATGGATGATATAAAGATGGATGGATGGATGGATGATATAAAGACGGATGGTTGGATGGATGGATGATATAAAGATGGTTGGATGGATGGATGATATAAAGATGGATAGATGGGTGGATGGATGATATAAAGATGGTTGGATGGATGGATGATATAAAGATGGATAGATGGGTGGATGGATGATATAAAGATGGATGGATGGATGGATGGATGGATGATATAAAGACGGATGGATGGGTGGATGGATGATCTAAAGATGGATGGATAGATGGATGGATGGATGATATAAAGATGGATAGATGGGTGGATGGATGATCTAAAGATGGATGGATGGATGGATGATATAAAGACGGATGGATGGGTGGATGGATGATATAAAGATGGATAGATGGGTGGATGGATGATCTAAAGATGGATGGATGGATGGATGATATAAAGACGGATGGATGGATGGGTGGATGATATAAAGATGGTTGGATGGATGGATGATATAAAGATGGATAGATGGGTGGATGGATGATATAAAGATGGATGGATGGATGGATGATATAAAGACGGATGGATGGATGGATGATATAAAGATGGATAGATGGGTGGATGGATGATATAAAGATGGTTGGATGGATGGATGATATAAAGATGGATAGATGGGTGAATGGATGATATAAAGATGGATGGATGGATGGATGATATAAAGACGGATGGATGGATAGATGATATAAAGATGGATAGATGGATGGATGGATGATATAAAGATGGATGGATGGATGGATGATATAAAGATGGATAGATGGATGGATGGATGGGTGGATGGATGATATAAAGATGGATGGATGGGTGATATAAAGATGGATGGATGGATGGATGAAATAAAGACGGATGGAGAGATGGATGGATGGATGATATAAAGATGGATGGGTGGATGGATGAAATAAAGAAGGATGGATGGATGGATGGATGGATGATATAAGGATGGATAGATGGATGGATGAAATAAAGACGGATGGATGGATGGATGATATAAAGATGGATGGATGGATGGATGGATAATATAAAGATGGATGGATGGATGGATAATATAAAGATGGATGGATGGATGTGCAATGTGATTCGAATTGTGAATTGTGATTAGCAGGAATCGTGCAAATTGCTCAAGTTGAAAAATCTGAACTTTGCCGGATATTCGCGCCGCGTTAACCAATCAGGAGCTTGCTCTAGTAGTGACAACAATGAGGAGAAAATCTGTATATTAATATCTGGTTCAGACAATATGATCATCACTGTGATAACATTAAATGACATGAAACACAACCCAGTCTCTTTTTGTTAAATGCAAGTTTATGTATGATCAATAATACAAAAGTATAAGTAATGTATAACAAGCTATACATGAAATAAAGCAAACAATTCAGTCAGACATTCAAAGTCAGTGCTAGTCGGCTAACGTTACAACTGCAACGTACAGTTATAGCCTAAAAATATAAAGTAATGAAACTTCTCTTTGCCCTCAGTCTAAACGATTCGCCAGGGAACAAATTATAGATCCATGAGACCAAAGATCGGCCGTTACAAGACGAATTATATCTGGAGCCGCCACAGAGACATCAGAGCCAGCGGCAGAAGAACTGGCTGAGGAAAGGCTGATCTCACCGGGTTAATGAGCGCCGCTGATCCACTGGAGCTCACAACTCCCAAAACACCAGATCACATGTTCAAATAGACACTCTTTATATAAATAAACCACAGATTTGAGCTTTAAACAACTACATTATCGACTGAAAAAGTCTTAAAACTACGTTTTGTCACACATTAACAGTAGATTTTAAAGGGTTAGTTCACCATGCTCAATGCACTTTACACTCTCAAGACCCTTAAAAGACACTAAAGACTAAAGTTACAAAGTCCATCTCACTACAGCGGCTCTACAATAACTTTATGAATCGGCGAGAATAGTTTTTGTGCGAAAAAAAACCCTAAATAACGACTTATATAGTGATGACGATTTCAAAACAATGCATCATGAAGCTTCGAAGCGTTATGAATCAGTGAGTCGATTCATGATTCGGATCGTGTGTCAAACCGCCAAACTGCTGAAATCACGTGACTTTGGCAATTCAAAACTGCTGAATCGACTCACTGATTCATAACGCTTTGAAGCTTCATGAGGCCATGTTTTGAAATCGTCATCACTATATAAGTTGTTATTTAGGGTTTTTTTGCGCACAAAAACTATTCTCGCCGATTCATAAAGTTATTGTAGAGCCGCTGTAGTGAGATGGACTTTGTATCGACGTCTTTAGTGTCTTTTAAGGGTCTTGAGAGTGTAAAGTGCATTGAGCCAATGGAGGCCTTTCAGAGCATCAGATTTACACTAAAATATCTTCATTTGGGGTCTGACGGGTGTCCAACGACATGAGGTAAGTAATTAATGACAGAATTTTCATTTTTGGGTGAACTAACCCTTTAACAAAAAAGACGTGTAAACACAGCCCATGTCAGCCATTTCTCAACGAGACGAGCTGCTGGCAGAAGCCCCGCCCATGAGGCGAATTCACGTCGTTGTTAAGTGAATGTCATGCGCGAATGAAGCGAGAAAACTCAAAATGTTCAAGCGTCCACCTTCGCGCGATTAGCGCAAATTATTCGCGTCAATCGCGTCCGGTGTGAACGCCACATAAGGAACAAGCGGATATGGCGTTTGAGGCTATTAGCTCCACAACGCGTTATTGATCCGAACAGGAATATGACTCATGTGTTTGCTTGTTCAAAGGAGTCATTTCCATCTTCGTGATTCTTTTGATAATAACGTTACTGTAAAGTGTTGGATCTGTGAAATGAACTGCACAGAGGTTAAGAGCTTTCATTTGATATATGACTTGTCTATTTTTGGTGAGATTGTGTGATATAAATATGAAATTTAATATTATTCATATGATTTTCTCAAGGGGGAGGGGGGGGGGGTCAAATTCAGACCTTATTATCTTTTTCTAGGTAAAATAAACGCAAAAGTGATTAGGTTATCCAGAAAGCTGAGGTTCTAAACGATACCATATATGTCTAGTTTTGTGCTGTACAACTTCTAGATTTTTTCAAATGATTATGATGATGCAATATTGGACCCAATATGCGTGCGGGGGTGCAGAGCTGAAGTGGTTTTAAGAAATGGAGAAAAGCATCAGAGGAAAACGCAAGTTCATTCGGTTCTTTCAGAAATATGAAACTGACTCTGAAATCATAATTCTGGTGTGAATAACGGTCAGATCTGGTGAAGGACTGTAGCAGAAGTGAAATCACACAAGCTGAAGACGAGACAGAGTGATTCCTCTAAACATTATGACCAACACACTCACACTGTAGTTCTGGTGTGTGCTGTACAAACATCTGCAGCGCTCACAAACCAACACGGCCAAAGATGCCACGAGTCCATCCCAAGAACAACAGCAGACTCGCTGGAAATTAATATTGGTTAAACATTTGACGGCCGGATCACAGAGAACAGAGAGGACAAACTCAGCCGAGGGTTACATCCCACCCGTGATACAACACAACACGAACGACTGTAATTCTTGCATGTAAATATAAGATAGTAATGGTGACGCACACACTGCACATTTCATGGACTCTGTGAACACTAATAAAAACACTCAAACCCTCATTCAGATGCAGGAAACCGCCACAATGTTCCCTGAGTTTAATGATATTGGCCGCACGTCTGATTCCTGTTGGTTTTCCTCCATCAGGGATTTCCCGCTCCACCAACACATTTGCATTCAATTACAAAATAAAAAAAGGATCAAGAGAACACAATGACTACAATTGCACTGTAAATTGTTTCCTGCGTTTGCAATGAAAATACTCATTAGTCCATGTGGAAACACTTTCCACCTTTCCTGCAAACCTTCAGACCTGCTCCTGAGGAAAACCTTCACGACCAGGAGCAGCGAGAGGAGAGAGAACCGCTGCAAATCCAATTTCAGTCCTGATGTGAATTGACCAATCGGTAAGCCCCGCCCCCCTTAGTTACTGTTGCTAACTCGGACAAACAAACGGAGTTGCTAGATCTTACAGTGACAGCTGTCAGTGTGCAAACCTTATCCAGAGATGTTTTTGGACACAGATTGTCGCGTTTACCCCGTCTGAATGATGGACAAACTTTACTGATGGTTTATCAAGTTTATTATGTCCGTTTTCACTCCAAAAAATCATCGTAAGAGCTGAACAAACAAAACATAAGTTGGCATTAACGTCAGATTCACAAACTCTCTCTCTCCGTTGCATTGCCATTAACATACACAGCAAATTACACACAAACACTCATACAAATAACAGTAAACACACATACACACAGAGCTTATGACTTTTCAGGGGTGAAGTTAATAACTGGTCAACTTTGCAAAACTCCGATAAACTGCGTGCAAGCTCTTCCTTTGACTACCCATAGACTATAACACCCATCACAATAAGAGTCCTCCTTATAGGACAGATTATGTAGACCTTAAACATATCTAAAATGAAATTAATTTACATATAACCAGTTTAATATGGAGAGGCACTGAAATGTGTTTTTGACCTATAGTGTTACATGACGTGAGAAGTTCAGTTAGTTATTTCTGTTTGTATGTCAGCAGGGACTTTAATCGTAAGAGTTTGACCAACAGAAAATCCTCTCAGGATCGCTGGAGTCAGTGCTACAGTTCCTCAGGCACGACGTTTGAGCATTTTTG
>NC_137116.1:14006075-14018575 GCF_949357685.1 Gobio gobio
ATTTGTATATAAAAATATATATATTTTTTCAATTGTATCCTTAATTTTATTATTATAATTATTATAACAATATTATTATTTCATGATAATAATATAATTATAATAATATTATAATAATTTAATAATATAATTATTATTTAGAATATAATTTTTTAATAATTCTAAATAAAAAAATATTTAATTATAATAAAATATAATTTTTTAATAATTCTAAATAAAAAAATATTTAATTGAGAATTAATGAAAAAATATTAAAATTAATTAAAATACATTTATATATAAAAATATGGATGTTTTTACATTTTGTTCTTAATGTTATTATTATATATTATTAATTGAGAATAAATAAAAAATAAATGTAATATTTGTATATATATATATATATATATATATATTTTTTTTTTTTTTTTTTGTGAAATAAATTGTATCCTCAATTTTATTATTATTATTATTATAACAATATTATTATTTCATGATCATAATATTATTATAATATAATTATTACTTTTAGAATATTTTTTTAAATAAATCTAAATTTTAAAATATATTTTTAATTAAGAATTAATAGAAAAAAAATGTTAAAATGAAATGAAATTTTTTTTTTATATATAAAAACATTTATGTTTTAATGAATATGTTTTTATTAAGATCAATACAGGCATATTCCAGCTGTCTTCATCTGGGCTCTAAACTTTAAGAGAAACTCTTCATGAGATACGCCAACAAAACTATTCTGGTTTCTAAACCGGACATTAATATTCAATCAAATGAAGAGGATTCACAATACTTCTCCATATCAACTCATCTTGAGCCATAACTTTATGGATAATGCGATGACAGAAAACTGATTGAGTGATTTCTCAAAGCTCTCGTGTCATTGATAGAAAGCGGAATATTTTGTGTGTGTGTTTTTGAAGCAGGATTTCCCCACAGTGCTTCAGTGAGAGCGGAGATCTGAACAGAAGGGAAAGGTGGAGTTAATGAAGATGAATGGAGGAGCGCGCTCTCTCTCTCTCTCTCTCTCTCTCTCTCTCTCTCTCTCTCTCTCTCTCTCTCTCTCTCTCTCTCTCTCTCTCTCTCTCTCTCTCTCTCTCTCTCTCTCTCTCTCTCTCTCTCTCTCTCTCTCTCTCTCTCTCTCTCTGATCATCAGCAGAAGAGTCTGATCAAACCACTGGACGAATAATGAGCGCTCACACTGCAGTCTCACGTCTGAGACCCACATGTGTGTGTGTGTGTGTGTGTGTGTGTGTGTGTGTGTCTCACAACAGCAGCTCAGTCACTTACAGTTAATCACCAAGTCACGTTCAAGCGTTTTCACACACACACACACACACACACACACACACACACACACACACACACACACACACACACACACACACACACACACACACACACACACACACACACACACACACACCTGAAGAATTTTCTGTTTTCTTTCATAATATTTTCATAACTTCATAATTCTGAAATTTTCATAACTTCATAATTCTTTCATAATTCATAATTCATATTCAAATCAATTTATCCCAATAACGTATAATATAACAAATTATTTTAGTACAAATTTAAATAATTTAAAAATCTACAAATAAAAAAAAGTAATTTAATCATTACTATACAATCATTAAAATAAATAAATATTACCATAAAATAAAAATAAATATTTTAATTAAATAATAATACTTTTGTAATTTTAAAAATACTTCAAATGTAAATTGTTTAACAATAATTTACAAAAAGTAATTTAGCCAGTCTTTTAAAATCATAAAATAAATACAAATAAATAAAATACAAAATTAGGTTTTAAAAAGTAATTTTAAATATATATTTAAACTATTTTAAATTAATTTAAATATAATTTACAAAAATATTAAATTAATTTGCAATAATTACAATTATTTAAGTACTAATTTAAATTATTTAAAATTACATTAATAAAGAAATCTACAAATAAAAAAAACAATTTAGTCATACAATCATTAAAATTAATAAATATTACCATAAAATAAAATATTTTAATTTTATTAATACTTTTGTAATTTTAAAAATAATTCAAATATATATTTAAAATGTATTTAAATATAATTTACAAAAAATATTTAATTCAATTAAATTACAATAAAATTAACAATAAAATGTATTTAAAAAATAAATTATTTTAAATTACCAAAAAATCTGCACAATTATTATTTTATTCATTCCTATAAAATCAAGCCACTGCAAAATAATCTACTGATTGTAAATTAAACATGGGACGTGTACTTGACCATAAGTTTCTATAAATATGGATCAGCATCTGTTTCTGATGGATAAAACGTACAATGTGCATCTAGAAATCTACATGTAAGGAACATGAATTTCCTCTGAAATCTGTATTTCCAAAGCCGTTTCTCACAGAATCAATATTTCATGGCCAATTTTCATACGAGAATGACAGATGATAATGGCGTCTGATGGGGGCAATTTCTCCTGAGGAGGGCTTCTGGGTAAATCGTCTGGTTATTGTGCTGAGACGGCGGGCTGACACACACACACACACACACACACATACACACATTGAGTGTTTGGTTACCGGCGGGTGATGGAGCCGAGCAGAGACTTCACACAACACACCATCCTGATGAGTGATGAGACAGGTACAGATGTACAGATATAAAGGTTCACACTCTTTTCCAGCACATGTTCAATGTTACTACAGCCAGAAGAAAAGACCAGAACCACGCCCTAAAGTTATATAATGCTCTCCTGGGGCCCGTTCTTCGTACCTCGCTTAATACATCTAAGATGATTTGACAGATCCGTGATCTTTTAATCGTGATAACTGATCTCTGGCTAATTTGGTTCTTCAAATGAATTTGCAGATTGGATTAAAATATCTGGATTAAATGATCTAAGATCACTGCGCGTTCTTGTGTTCCCTGAAGAGGGCAGATGCATCGATACTCGAAACCACGATCAGCAATGCAGCGATTGGCTGGCGTCAAGACAGCAACGTAATGACATCATATAATTAAAAAGCCACCTGGCAAAAAATTGACAAATTACACAAAAAACCCACGAATTTCTGAACCTTTATAAGGAAACAGCCAAACAACCAAACCAACATAAAAGTTATAATAGATAAATGATAAATGTTTTGTTTTTTTAACATGATTACCAATTATTTATATTCATGATTTTATACAGTATTTGTACACCCTTTAATTTTTAATTCAATTTGAAGCAGATTTGTAACGTGACAGTATTCAAGTTTCTTATGGGTCAAGATCAAATTATCCTCTCTTGCGCTGCATCAAGCCATCCCATAATATCCGTGATCACTTAATGCACGGCTCAGATTTACTGTACAACATGTGTGTAAACCAATAAAAATAAAATTACATAAAGTAATTATTCCATCACAAATAAATCGCTCAATCAAGTGGCTGTCTATAGTATTATACATTCTCATGTACATATACAATATAACATTTTTATATTATTATTTAAAACTATTATTATTGCCCCTGGTTCAGTAATGAACTCTTGTAATAAAGTAGCAGTGGCTGGGACAGATTTTGCG
Organism: Gobio gobio; assembly: GCF_949357685.1. Lineage (NCBI taxonomy): Eukaryota > Metazoa > Chordata > Actinopteri > Cypriniformes > Gobionidae > Gobio > Gobio gobio. The sequence goes on from NC_137116.1 coordinate 14,009,644, forward strand.
AGGTACGAAGAACGGGCCCCAGGTCTTTAAACGACTCGACTATAAAATCAGTTTATAACAGGAGCTCTTAATCAAAGGTAAATAGCGTCTGTTTATCTCGCTATTCAGACTTTTTTCTCACAATTGCGAGTTATGAAGTGTTTTTTCCTCAGAATTTGACTTTACTCGCAATTGCAGTTTCTATCTCACAATGCTGAGAAAAGTAGTAAGAATCGCATGATATAAACTCACAATTGTGAGAAAAAGATCCGAATTCAATTCACAATTTTGACTTTACAGCACTCAATTGCGAGTTTATATTACCATTGACCTATCGGTAAGCCCAGATAAAAATACATAAGCCCCGGTAACTTTACTGATGGTTTATGAAGTTTAATTTATAGAGCTGAACAAACTAAGTGTGTATTAACGTCTCAATCACAAACTCTCTCTCTCTCTCCGTTGCGTTATAATCAACATACACAGCAACTTACACAAAAACACTCACACAACTAACAGTAAACAAACATATACAGACATTATAAAGCGCTGGCTAATCCAAATATGTCCGTTTCCTTTGTAGAACTACAAAAACGCAAAAGTTTGCAGCTGAGAAGCACATCTGATTGGTCGATGTGAATTTCTCACTTTTCGATACGCGCTGAGGCTTCCTTGTGTATTCTCCGGCTGAGAGAAAATACTGCAGACAACACCGAAATCAGCTCATAAACGCTCATAGAGAAGACCAAGTAGCAAGAGCAAGTAAAAAGAAAGTAAACAACATCAGATTAGACGACGAAACCCCATCAGAACTAGATTAAAATAGTTATAGATGGACACACAACAAACAGGGACAGCCGTGTGTGTGACTGTTGTGTGTGTGTTTGTTAAGGTAGTTCTCTTCAGTTTAAGGCCAGAGCCATAGAGAAAGAGAGTTGCTCTCAATAGATCCTAACAACTCTGCGCTGTCGATCTGTTTGAACAGGATTAAGCAGGACACACAGCAGTTTCACTATATTTGCAGCAATTTCTGGTTCATTTTAACACTATGTGCATCGACTTCGACTGGGCTTTACAGTAGCATTTTATTCTGGGGAGAGATAAAGAAGAGATAACGTTAATGTTTTTTCTTGAGTGATCTGGTTATTTTATGTGGGTCATTTCTGTTGAAAATAATAACCAGTCATATGTTTAATTGACCAGGAATGAGAATCCAACATTAAAAAAAGTTTTATATAGTCTCAAAACGCTGAATGAATTTTAGTGCAAGTTTACATTTTACACAAATCTTCCCATTATCTACAGAGACGATTCAAATAAAGATTTATTGTGAAGTTTAGTCAGAAGTTTGTTTTTCATGAGACTTTGTGATTAGCCTCTATATTTAACACTTCAGTACAAATAAAGTAACAAAAATAGACATTTTAATGTTATAATATTGATTTGATGATCTATAGAAATTCATTAAAAAAAAAGAAAAAATGGTGAATGAGCCAATACGTGTTCCTCTGCCACCATCTACTGGTTATAGTGGTAATTTCGTTTGTAATTTAAATATTGTTAACGTCCGCATTTTGTGATACTCACATACACAACAGGTGAATATAAATGAAGGATTCTAGCATATACAGAATTTAACCCAAGAAAGAAGTTTTAAATAGTGTTTAAAAAAAACAGGGCAACCAGTTTAATTCAACTCTTTTTATCCAGGCGTTACTCATATTCATTATTCATAGGCGTTATACGTTATTTATTTGAATGGGCTACTTCAACGAAACGCTTTCGACTAAAAACTGTTGAGATATGACCGATAGTGCTGCTCTCGTTATCTAACTGCAGTTAGAGTCTAACCATCTATTATATAACAATAAACATGAACTATAATGCGCTTCATAAAATACCATTTCTATTAATATTTCTGAGAGGTCAACTAATGCCATAAAATCGCTAAATATGCAGTAATTTCATCAATTTGCCAGCGAGTGTGCTTGAGACGCACTGAAATGAATGGGTTCAATGCTGGAACTATCGGTCGCTCCGTGACACGCTTTACTTCCGCATTCCTCAGTTCCTATGGGAGTCTATGGGAGTGTCGTAACGCTGTTTTTCAACGGCTCTGCTTAATGGTGCGTTCACACCGGACGCGATTCGCGCGAGTGATTTACATGTTAAGTCAATGCAGAGACGCGAAATGGCATTCTGCGGAGCGATTCGCGCGATTGAGGCGACGCGAAGGAGGCGAATTGAGCGTTTTGAAAGCGCTCAATTCGCCTCCTTCACGCCGCCTCATTCGCGAATCGCTCAAGTTGAAATATCTGAACTTTGGCGGATATTTCACGCTGTGTTAACCAATCAGGAGCTTGCTCTAGTAGTGACAACAATGAGGAGACAATCTGTATATTAATATCTGGTTCAGACAATATGATTATCACTGTGATAACATTAAATGACATGAAACAACCCAGTCTCTTTTTGTTAAATGCAAGTTTATGTATGATCAATAATACAAAAGTATAAGTAATGTATAACAAGCTATACATGAAATAAAGCAAACAATTCAGTCAGACATTCAAAGTCAGTGCTAGTAGGCTAACGTTACAACTGTAACATACAGTTATAGCCTAAAAACATAGTAATGAAGTAATGAAACTTCTCTTTGCCCTCAGCTTGAACGATTCGCCAGGGAACAAATTATAGATCCATGAGACCAAAGATCGGCCGTTACAAGACGAATTATATCTGGAGACGCCACAGAGACATCAGAGCCAGCGGCAGAAGAACTGGCTGAGGAAAGGCTGATCTCACCGGGTTAATGAGCGCCGCTGATCCACTGGAGCTCACAACTCCGAGAACGCCAGATCACATGTTCAAATAGGCACTCTTTATATAAATAAACCACAGATTTGAGCTTTAAACAACTACATTATCGACTGAATGTGTGACAAAACGTAGTTTTAAGACTTTTTAACAGTAGATTTTAACAAAAAAAAAAACGTGTAAACACAGCCCATGTCAGCCATTTCTCAACGAGACGAGCCGCTGGCAGAAGCTCCGCCCATGAGGCGAATTCACGTCTGTTGTGCAGTGAATGTCACGCGCGATTGAAGTGAGTAAACTCAAAATGTTCAAGCGTCCACCTTCGCACGATCGGCGCGAATAAGCGTCCGGTGTGAACGCCACATAAGGCTATTCCTGTTAATAATTTATTATATAAATATTATACACTACTGATATTAATGAACTGAATATATATTTTGTTTGTAGGTTGCGGGTTTCAATAGAAATGTATGCAATATAAAACTTTAAAGGCCGTTTTCTCAGAATGAGTTGTTCCTCACACAGATTATCCACTTCAGTAGCACCAACTCTTCCAGTCTTATACTGAACTATATTCTGAAGGATTTTACAGCGGGATCTGTTGATATATCATTCCTATCCTGAGTCCTTTACTCCAAAAAACATGGCGAAAATTGATTTTTTAAAGGGGTGTTGAATTGAGAAATCAACTTTCCTTTGAGCCTTTGGTATATAAAAGTTCATGGTGATATAAGAATATCCTGTGAGTTTCAGAGCTGAAAACGTCCTTGTTAGTCAAAGAAAAGCTTTTATTGACACCAGGCCCAGAAAACGAGAGATCTCAGAATATGTCGACCTCAAGCCCCGCCCACCGACTCGTGGAGCTAAACGATGCCGGTTCCAGCTCACATGTGTAAGACATTGTGCGTTTGTTCACTTCATTTCACCGCGGATTCATTTGTAAACAAGACACAGGTGGAGACTGGATTTGCAGATATATTGAGATTAAAACACAATGCTGTGCTTCTGGATCTGACAGGAACGCTGCAACACACTGATGTGAGTACAACATGTGTTTATATGTGTTAGTATTGCATTGTTACAGATAGTTTGATATCTATTGATTACACACCTTAGCATGCGCTCACAGGCTGGAGAAGCTGTTATTGGTTCATTCGGGATCAGACTCAGACTTGTAACGCCAGCTCGCAAAGCCCAAAGCCCCGGGGTGTGTGTTTTTCAGACGGGCTATATTGAAAAAACATTCCTTTCTTGCGTGCAGGTGCGTGTGTGTGTGTGTGTGTGTGTGTGTGTGTACGGTTCGCGGTTATATTCACTGATGATTGGGCGAGTCAAGTATTGCCATAACCGACTGTCACTTGAACTGACATTGACATCTTTTTGTTTTTGACATTAAAAATACACGAAAGAGCTCAATTCACTTTTTTTGTTTGTTTTTTAAAAACAGCTATATAGTTTTTATAACTTTGTATTTCTGTTTTAGTCAGTAGGCCATATCAGGTTAAGCTAAAGCTTCAAATAAGTTTGTTTATTTATTTTTTTTATTTTCATTTATTTAATTTCAAGTAATTAAGTTTTATAAATGGTTTTAGTGAACTATTATAACCCTGATACTTTATTGAATATATGTCAAATACTGGTCTTTCTTCCTGAATATGAATTAAATGGGAATGAAATTAAATACAGTTTATTGTGTAACCAAAAACAAATATATAATGCGTGACTCGTAATTATAAACAAGCTCGAAAAACACCGGGACTCTTATTTTGAAATGTCTATGCCTCTGTTGCAGTTGCAAGAGCTCATTCAAGTTCAGATGAGGAGATCAAATATGCATTGATACAACCGTCTAAAACATATTACTATATAAACATCGTAAAGTAAACATTGTCATTATTCATCAGCATTAGTTCATAAACAATGGCCTGACATAAATGTATGTTAGTAATTGATTGTGAACTGCTCTGAAGCTCAACAGCGCCTTGTTTTCCAGCGGTTAGATCAGCACGTTCAAATCAAATGTGCGCATCTGTTACACAGGATATATCAGTTCTGACTGGATCTTGTCCTTCCCTAACGTTTGCGTCTCGTTTTTATTTGTTGACGAAAATGACAGTTGATTTTCCTCATAGTTTTTGTCATCCAACACTAGTTTTTATTTAGTTATCGTCTCGTTTTCGTCAGTGAAAAAAGGTCGTTGACGAAAATTATGACGAAAATTATTTGTCAACGAAATTAACACTGCTCCAGACGGTTTCAAAACAATCCCCACATGTACTGAGAGGAGCAAAAGCTCATTAAATATGCAAATCTTATCCAATCCTAGCCGTGGGCGTTTACTTGCAAGTCTTCAGTGCGACACGCCCATCAAAACAGAGCGTTTTTCAGAGAGCCTCAAAACCAAGGCAGAAAATAGACTATTACTGATTCATTATGATGCTTCTGAATGTAAAAACCACGCAAACGTCATAAGTTGACCTCAGACAACAGTATAAAAAAAATAAAAAAGCCAGTTCATGACACCTTTAAGGCCATTGTTAGTATTCTCTAATTTACTAAAGCACAAAATCAGATACCCAGAATCCCCTCTGTAAAAGCCCTCTCATCTAATATGTCAACAAATACAACCAAGAAATTTTAAACCTGGTCCAATTTTTGGAAATGTATGCAAATGAGCGTATATTTAAGTATATAAGGCCTCATTTGCATATTAAAACATGAATTTACACAAAACGTGTAATACATTTTTTTCTTATGTTTATGCCAGTAACAAACTGGAGAAGTTTCACAGTGATATCTTGTAATTAAAAAAAATTCCCAATCACATGTCTCGTAGTGTCTAATGTAGTGTCTCGCCTTAATCAGACATCATGACAAATTGTTCTCTTGACCAGTGTCAAAACGCAACATCACACTTCCTGCAACCAACGGTACATGCTCCGGGCCAGTGATAAACCCTTCGTTTTTTAACTTTTTAAAAATGTATTTTCCAGGACATTTTTCCAGAAGGAGTGGGAACCCTGAGGTAGAAATTGAGTTTGACACCCCCGTCTCACGACTAACTTCACTTTCTCCGAATGTTTTGCGGATCTGCTGTCGTTCTCCAGTGTGAAAGTTTTCCAGCAACTTCACGGCGGAAACTTTCTGAATGTTTCATGAGCAAAAAGTGCACCTCCACCGAAAAACTAAAGCAGAACAATTAGAAGTGCGGCCGGCCTGTCAAGCACATCTCCTCCTCTGACGGGGTTAAGATCCCGAGGATGAGGCGTGAGGAGCTCAGGGAATGTGTGAGCGCTGGCAGCTTGGGTCCCGGCGCGCTCAGCAGGGTTTCTAACCATTAAACACCCGTCAACACACACTCAGTCACATCGGATCACGAGCCACGGCAGGAACACACTCCTAACGCCACACGAGAGCGTTCACACTTACACCTGTTCAAACCTGTGAAATCATGAAGCTGCTCGGTTTAGTGCTCGCTGCAAAACAAGCTTCCTCAGTTATTCCTATTATGCTATTTTAAAGGTTCTCCTACAATAGATTTACATGCAGCCAATATAAAAAAAACACTCATTTTCTGATAATCTCCACTGCAGCTGGGCCTGTCGCCATAATCAATATATCGATATATCTCAATCATTTTTTGTGATGCAATACACTCACCTAAAGGATTATTAGGAGCACCTGTTCAATTTCTCATTAATGCAATTATATAATCAACCAATCACATGGCAGCTGCTTCAATGCATTTAGGGGTGTGGTCCTGGTCAAGACAATCTCCTGAACTCCAAACTGAATGTCGGAATGGGAAAGAAAGGGGATTTAAGACATTTTGAGCGTGGCATGGTTGTTGGTGCCAGAGTATTTCACAATCTGCTCAGTTACTGGGATTTTCACACACAACCATTTCTAGGGTTTACAAAGAATGGTGTGAAAAGGGAAACACATCCAGTATGCGGCAGTCCTGTGGCGAAAATGCCTTGTTGATGCTAGAGGTCAGAGGTCATGGGCCGACTGATTCAAGCTGATAGAAGAGCAACTTTGACTGAAATAACCACTCGTTACAACCGAGGTCTGCAGCAAAGCATTTGTGAAGCCACAACACACACAACCTTGAGGCGGATGGGCTACAACAGCAGAAGACCCCACCGGGTACCACTCATCTCCACTACAAATAGGAAAAAGAGGCTACAATTTGCAAAATTGACCAGTTGAAGACTGGAAAAATGTTGCCTGGTCTGATGAGTCTGGATTTCTGTTGAGACATTCAGATGGTAGAGTCAGAATTTGGCCTAAACAGAATGAGAACATGGATCCATCATGCCTTGTTACCACTGTGCAGGCTGGTGGTGGTGGTGTAATGGTGTGGGGGATGTTTTCTTGGCACACTTTAGGCCTCTTAGTGCCAATTGGGCATGGTTTAAATGCCACGGCCTACCTGAGCATTGTTTCTGCCCATGTCCATCCCTTTATGAGCACCATGTCCCCATCCTCTGATGGCTACTTCCAGCAGGATAATGCACCGTCACAAAGCTCCAATCATTTCAAATTGGTTTCTTGAACATGACAATGAGTTCACTGGACTAAAATGGCCGCCACAGTCACCAGATCTCAACCCAATAGAGCATCTTTGGGATGTGGTGGAACGGGAGCTTCGTGCCCTGGATGTGCATCCCACAAATCTCCATCAACTGCAGATGCTCTCCTATCAATATGGGCCAACATTTCTAAAGAATGCTTTCAGCACCTTGTTGAATCAATGCCACGCAGAATTAAGGCAGTTCTGAAGGCCAAAGGGGGTCAAACACAGTATTAGTGTGTGTTCCGTATAATCCTTTAGGTGAGTGTATGTTCATGGGCATAAAATAGTCTTAAAATGACAATAATATCGTTTATCGCAATTATTTCTGGAACGATCTATCGCGAAACAGAAAGTAGTTATGGTGACAGGCCTAACTGCAGCATCGGCTCTTCTCTCAAGAGTCTGAAGCGCTTCCATCAAGGATTCAGTCTCTCTAAACCCCGCCTTTCTGAGAGCCTGCTCTGCTCTGATTGGTCAGATGATCCAGTCTGTTATGATTGGTCAGAATTGATTCTTTCTTTTAGGAGACAAAAAAATACATTTAATATGCACTAAATAGTCACTTAATTATAACTTGTTAACCCGCACCGGATTGTTTGACGGAAGTGGGCGTGTCTGTACTTTTAGTTTTGTTTTAATATTCAATCAACTATCCCAAACTATGCATCATTTGACAGCTAAAACACTCAAGATTCATAGATTTTTTTTGGTTCTAAAATCATTTTTGAAAGTGTGTAACTCAGGCCCTGTGTGCTCTAGCACCCTGCAGAAAGTTGGGGGGGTTATTACAGCTTAGATAACAAATACTCAAATGTTTATCACTTTTAGCAGTGGTTTATGCAACTTCAAAGAGTTTCCTGTAAAATGACACCAAACTTTTGAATTTAGAGACACTGTATGTGTATATGGGAAGCTTTTCAATTTGGGTAGGCCAAATCCAGGAGGAAATCCAGACCTTAAGAGGTTAACATTAAAGTCACTTACATGTATATTTACAGTACATGTATATTACTCTGTTCCCATGCTACTTTGAGTTATTATGACTCTTGGGTAACAAAATTTCAAGTGTCTAGTTTAAAATGAGAGCAGATTTATGAATATAGAGCATAGGGTTTAAGAGCTGCAGACATTTTCATTTGGGTATTATGTCGTTTTCAGAAAATGCTCAAAAATAGTTGCGCAGATTAAGAGGTTAACAAATCTTCACTCAATATCTTCAGTCATCGCTCCTCCAGTAAATGTGTGTTGATTTAAGAATATTTCGATATTTGTGCTGGAAAACAACCGGAACTCTGAGGAGGAAGCTCATGTTTTGCAGTGTGAACACATGAAATATTTGCACAATTTACCCAGCATGCCAAACTCACGTGCTCCTCACAGAGAGAGAGAAACAAGGGGCAAATAAAGGCAAGGTGCATATAAAAGTGAAGTCACAGGGGCCGTAATAAGAGCTCCGTCTCTCTATACGTGCAGCAATAACACAGAAAGCCCCGCGCCGCGTTATTACTTCCTGTGGGGCCGTTAGCACATGCCAATTTAAGGGCTCTAGATTAGCAC
>NC_137116.1:14023575-14031075 GCF_949357685.1 Gobio gobio
ATGATTTGACTTAGTGAGTGTGTAGTGTCGCTGTTTGAGTATGAACAAATTCTGCAAAGTTATGACGCTCACAGTTCAAAGCAAAGGGAGATCTTCTCTTTTACAGAAGGACTACAACAGACGGCTGGTATGGACTACAACGAGTTAGTGACATCACTAACCCTGACATTTACATAAACCCCGCCCCCGAGAACAAGCAACAAAGGGGCTGAGAATATGCTAATTAATGCAGGGTTGCCAACTCTCACGCATTTGGCGTGATACACACGCTTTCAGGCCCAACTTAATCTCACGCCAAATGGCCAAACCTGCTTTTGATATTAAACAAAGTCTAAGCTTTTTATTTTTTTTACGTTTTAATTAGGGCTGTCAAAAGATGAATCGCGATTAATCGCATCCAAAATAAAAGTTTGTGTTTACATAATATATGTGTGTGTACTCTGTTAATTATTATTTATATATAAATACACACACATTCATGTATATATTAAAGAAATATTTGCATGTATATACTGTATATACATTTATATAATCTATAATATATTTAAATATAAATGTTTTATATATAAAAATATTATTTTTTTCTTAGATATATACATGAATGTGTGTGTATTTATTAGGGATGGGCGATATCTTATCGTTTGCGATATACCGGTAAAAATTCTCCCCACGATAAGAATTTGTCTTCCCGCGATAATAACGATAAAGCCTAGTTGATGGCGCGACCCATCTGCACAGTGCCGTCGCTGGCCGTGTTGATGCCCTAAGCGTTATTACTTTATGATGGCCGTGGTGGCTGCGTTTGTCACTTAGTATATATGAACTTTTGTTGTGGTGCTCCCCGCAGCACTTGGTGCCCTACGCGGAGCGCGTGATGGGAGCGGCGGCACTGAATCCGCATCTCACGTGCAGAGCTGCGGAAGAGTTCATAGCTAAACGAGGGGCTACCTGAGGGCAATCTGAACCTGTACATACAGATGTATTTTCACTCGCTGAGCACTTGGACTGAGCGCTTAAGAGATTCGCTCTGTCTCAATCGATCGGCAAAGCACACTATTTCAGTTCATCTCAATGAATGCGCAGTGTATTTGACGCACATTAAACACTAGTGTGAGGCGCGCGACTGAGAGCGCTCAGTGTTTCACACACACTCAAAGAGAGAGCGAGAGAGTCTTAAGGCCAATTTATACTTCTGCGTCGAGTGCACGCAGAGGGTACGGCATACCCTACGCATAGACGCGTTGGATACGCCGTACCCTACGCCGTAGCCTGACGCGCACCTCTCCAAAAATATAACAACGCGTCAATTCTACGCGGACCGCAAGCGCTGTGATTGGTCTGCCAGAACCCTTCCCTCAGGTCAATAAATAAATAAAAAATCTGCGATAGGAGTGTGTGTGTGTGTCAAGAAATGGGATGATAGTTCCTTACGACTGCTATAACACAATATTTTGCAGTCCAGCGATTCTTTATGGTAGTAAATAAATACATAGATCCGCTGAGTATAGTTTATTTATTTTCTCATTAAAACCAAAGATGTTAATCAGTAATTGTATATCAAGAACAGGGACACATTAGGGTATATTTCGTGAATGAAGTCTCCGCAACAGCAATCGATTGCTCGAGCCACCGCTGCTGAAAACAGCGGCCACGAGCTCCGCATAGTTTCACAAACACATTCCAGCGCCAGATCGCCTTATTTAACTTTACTAATCAACTAGAGATGCTTAATTTGTATTAGATACAACAACTCAAGCTGCAAGAAAAGACGCTCTCTCACTGCTGCTGATACTCCGACATGAATGAACAGCAACAAACTGCTTCTTCTTCGGCTGTTGTCTTGATTACACCAACATGCCCGAGGACACTGCCTACTAGCTCCTGCATGTGGAATTGCACATTGACGCAGACAACAGCGCAGAAGTATAAATGCTCACGACGGCGTCGCCTACGGCGTACACTACGGCGTACTCTCGACGCAGTAGTATAAATGGGCCTTTACACAACACAGAATTGACGTGCTACATGTAAACAATATCCTTTGTTGTATTTTCCTGTAAAATAAAGGTGTTTATTTGGAATTATTCAGCCTTTCGTGAACAGAAAGAGACGAATGCACAAACGGGGATCTCATAGGCTGTGCCTGTTTTGATTTCAGCAAATCAGTTTGAATGAGCGCTGACAACGTGATTAATATTCTTGAACCCAGAAGCTCATTAATCCTTAGTGCAGTTTATTTTTATTAGTAGAAGAATTCGTGGTATTATTTTATCAACTCAAATGACTGAAGTTCTATCATTAAATCCTTATTTGTAACTTTTTTGTAATCTGAAGACATGGTTGGGATAATTACTTTTGCTATTTCTGCTATTTTTACTACTGTTTGCACCATGAGTGTATGAATACAGAATCGGTTTACATTTAAAACTTGTCATTGATTTGAATTATTATTGTTTGTATTGTGTGATGTTTTTCAGCACAGTTGCACTATTTAAACATTACCTGCACTTTTACAGAAGACAATTATATCTGCAACTTTTCCATTTCTGAAAAGGCTGGTGTGGAATTTTACATAAAAAAAATAAATGTATATATATTATGTATTATAGGAGCCTATTTGATGACAGGTACGTTTTAAGTAAGATCATTTGTTTTTCTGAGTCTGCATGCAGAATGCAGCTCTCACTTGTATCCAAAAACATGGGGAATGATACTACATTTATCGTCATTGATATCGTTATCGCAATAAATACTAGAAAATATCGGGATAAATTTTTAAGTCCATATCGCCCATCCCTAGTATTTATATATAAATAGTAATTAACAGAGTACACACACATATATTATGTAAACACAAACGTTTATTTTGGATGCGATTAATCTTTTGACAGCCCTAATTTTTATATGATATTATACTTATATAAGCACACACAAGTGAATATTAATGAATGCAAGCACATTTAATTTAAACCAAGAAACGTTTAAAATGTATTTTCCCTTATATGTACAATAGGCTATATAAATATGAATTATGATACTGAAACAAGATCGAAATCGATATCGCCAAAAATCTCCCTCCAACCTGAACTTAAAAGTTGGCAACCCTGTCAATGACTGAAGATCGTTAACTAATAAATTCATCAACTATTCATTCAGAAACGTCTCAATCTACATGATGTCTCTTCTTCTTGAGTCTCTCCATCATTGCAGTTTGATCATAAAAGGCTGAGCAGTTTCATTGCGTGTCTGCGTGAGGTCATCAGAGCTGCTAACATGAGCTCTTGAAGCTCCGCCCCTTGAGCAGCAGCTCATTTGCATTTAAAGGGACACACACAAAAACGGCATGTTTTTGCTCACCCTCAAAAAGTGACAATTTTAACAAGCATTTGATATTTAAACAACGTGGAGCTGGACGTGAACATGAGAACTGCGTCAGACCGGAACTAACAGAACACACTTGTGTCGTGCGTGGCGTCACATTGAGCCGAGTGTGTGTGATAGGGCCCTACATTTTGCACAATGACTCCACTGACAGTCATTTTGCTCCTCCAGTAAATGTGTCTTGATTTAGGAATGTTTAGATATTTGTGCTGGGAAACAACAGAAACAATGAGGAACAACATCATGTTTTCAGCGTCACACATGGATCTGATGTGATCAACATATGGCAAACATGCGGATCAGAACATCATCTGCTTCCTGGACAAACACAAACACTAGCATGAATAACCCAGCTTCACGAACGGGGGAACTTTACGGCCAGGAAGAGTAATTATACTATAACTATAACTATAATTAATAATAATCTAGAGCTGAACTAGTCAAGCGCTCTTATCTGGATACCAATCATCTGGCCATATTCACTGTAAAAAATACAAAAATCGAAATTGTAATTATAACAATGTAATTCAATCTTCTTTCTTAAAAATTTCACTTGCTGTTTCATTGTAATAATTTGTTAAATTTACTAGCAATTCTAAGTGAACAACTTTCAAAGCCTTTTTCAGTGTATTTGCTAAAAAAAAAGGTTTGACATTTATATACACCTAAAAAACTGGTGTAGGATTTCCAATTTTCACTCAGAAATGGCTAGTAAATTCAATAAATAATTACAAAAAGTAGAAAGACTGAAATACTATTAACTTGTAAAACACTCCAATAATTAATTTTTAACCTAGTGTTTTTTAGAGTGCACAAATGCAATGTTTCATAATGATTATACATTTAGTTTCTTTAATAACAATAAAATGCAAATAGTACCCATCTCCCTAAAGTAGAGTTAAGATGGTAAATACACACACAAGCTGTATATAAAGCAAGTAAAACACTTCTCATAACAGGTGAAGCCTCTAAACGGAGAACGACTGAAGGGAAATCACTAGAGTGCATTTGAGGCCGTCAATAACCGCGTCCGGCTGAAACACACTCACTCCATTACTTAGAAAATGTCACTTCGTATTTTGTGCGAGCGGCGTTTTTACGTCCATTAGCTTTCCTGCGACTCGTTGTGTTTTCTCCTCACGCCGTTCCTTCCGTCTGTTCAGTGAAGTGTTTTAGCATCGTTATCCTCCTGAACACCACGGCTTACAAAACTACAAAAACACACACATGCATGTGGAAAAACACACCGAGAGAAATCTACTGGTTCTGCCTGTTTATCATACACTAGCAGACAAACGTGGCCTTATTAATATCACCATGAACTGCATAGACCCAAAAATATACACAATAAATTACACTAACATTCATGCATTTGGCAGATGCTTTTATATATACATTGCACAGTTTAATTTATTATAATCAATAATAAATAGTTATTAACAATGTGTTTATAATTAATAATAATAATAAAACAAACAATAAAATGCAACCTGCCATATAGTTAAGACAGATATATCTCTATAAAGCACAGAGAATCTCTTCTCATTTCTTCTGTTGTTGATGTCGAAGGTCAAGTGTCAATCAAACTCAAATTCATCTGTCAAATTAGGCAGATGAAACACGAACAGATTGTGTGACGCCTCAAAAACCACCAACTAAACTACACTTGTAAAATTATTTTGAGGTGAATTAGTGGCTGTCAAGTAAAAAACACTCAAACTATAAACACACACACACTTAAAGCATTATGAATTTCCTTTTCAGTTTTCCATGTTAATGATTTTGTATATTATTGGGTCTGTTCAGTCCATGTTAATAATTATACCTTTCACTGGTTTATTTTGAGGACATTTCATTTCTTTTGTACAGTAAACAATGTATAATCAGTGTTGTGAAGGTCAGACGTTTCTCAGTGGGTCACGCTCTGAATTTATGACAAATACATGTGTGATCCGCATAATGATGGAGTTTGAGTCTGAGCTGAATGAAAAATCAAATCGTCTCGAGCCAAGAATCAGAGGGAAAAACAATTGTTTCCTTTACGGTTCAAAAGTTAAGGATTAAAAAGTGCAACTTTGTACAGTAGGTGGGATTGAGTTAGAGACTCAAAATTTGGGGTGGTGAATATTGGGACTGTTCTCCATCTGTGTGCCAAATTTCATAATTTTCCTGCAAGCGGATATAACAACAAATAACACTTAAATCATAATGAATTTCCCTATTCAATTTTCCGTTAATGATTTTGTATATTATTTGGTCTGTTTAGTTCATGATAATAATTATACACTCTAAAAATGCTGGGCTGTTTCAACCCAAAATTGGTTCAAATGTGGTCAAACCCAACCGTTGGGTTAAATGTTTAATTGAATTTTTTTTTGTGTGTGTTTTTTTTTTTAAAACAATTGCAATCAAATCAGAGGAAAAATAGTTTCCTTTACGGTTCAAAAGTTAAGGATAAAAAGTGCAACTTTGGACAGTAGGTGGCGCTAGAGCGATTGAGTTAGAGACTCCAGATTTGCAGTGATTAATGTTGGGACTGTTTTCCATCTGTGTGCCAAATTTCATAATTTTCCTGCAAGCAGATATAACAACAAATAACACTTAAATCGTTATGAATTTCCCTATTAAATTTTCCGTTAATGATTTTGTATATTATTTGGTCTGTTTAGTTCATGATAATAATTATACACTCTATAAATGCTGGGCTGTTTCAACCCAAAATTGGGTCAAATATGGACAAACCCAAACGTTGGGTTAAAAGTATAATTAAAAAATTCAACCCAACGGTTGGATTTGTCAATTTTTTTAAACGACTGCAATCGAATTAGAGGAAAAATAGTTTCCTTTAAGGCCCATTTATACTTCTGCGTCGAGTGTACGCCGTAGTGTACGCCGTAGTGTACGCCGTCGTGAGCATTTATACTTCTGCGCTGTTGTCTGCGTCAATGTGCAATTCCACATGCAGACGCTAGGAGGCAGTGTCCTCGGGCATGTTGGTGTAATCAAGACAACAGCCGAAGAAGAAGCAGTTTGTTGTGTAGAATCTGTACATTCATGTCGGAGTATCAGCAGCAGTGAGAGAGCGGCTTTTCTTGCAGCTTGAGTTGTTGTATCTAATACAAATTTAGCATCTCTAGTTGATTAGTAAAGTTAAATAAGGCGATCTGGCGCTGGAATGCATTTGTGAAACTATGCGGAGCTCGTGGCCGCTGTTTTCAGCAGCGGTGGCTCAGCAAGCGATTGTTGTTGCGGAGACTTCATTCACGAAATATACCCTAATGTGTCCCTGTTCTTGATATACAATTACTGATTAACATCTTTGGTTTTAATGAGAAAATAAATAAACTATATTCAGCGGATCTATGTATTTATTTACTACCATAAAGAATCGCTGGACTGCAAAATAGTGTGTTATAGCAGACGTAAGGAACTATCATCCAATTTCTGGACACACACACACACACACACACACTCCTATCGCAGATTTTTTATTTATTTATTGACCTGAGGGAAGGGTTCTGGCAGACCAATCACAGCGCTTGCGGTCCGCGTAGAATTGACGCGTTGTTACATTTTTGGAGAGGTGCGCGTCAGGCTACGGCGTAGGGTACGGCGTATCCAACGCGTCTATGCGTAGGGTATGCCGTACCCTCTGCGTGCACTCGACGCAGAAGTATAAATTGGCCTTTACGGTTCAAAAGTTAAGGATAAAAAGGGCAACTTTGGACAGTAGGTGGCGCTAGAGCGATTGAGTTAGAGACTCCAGATTTGCAGTGATTAATGTTGGGACTGTTCTCCATCTGTGTGCCAAATTTCATAATATTCCTGCAAGTGGATATAACAAAAAATAACACTTAAATCATAATGAATTTCACTATTCAATTTTCCGTCAATGATTTTGTATATTATTGGGTCTGTTTAGTTCATGATAATAATTATACACTCTAAAAATGCTGGGTTGTTTCAATCCAAAATTGGGTCATATATGGACAGACCCAAACGTTGGGTTAAAAGTATAATTAAAAAATTCAACCCAACGGTTGAGTTTGTCCATTTTTTTAAACGACTGCAATCAAATCAGATAAAAAAATAGTTTCCTTTACGGTTCAAAAGTTAAGG
>NC_137116.1:14036075-14073575 GCF_949357685.1 Gobio gobio
AATGGCATTCATTGGTAACAGCAACATCTATAAGTGACTTTTCTAACCTACTAGACTACATCATGTAGTGTTTGAGTAGCTTATGTGTTACTCAGATCCTGGGTCAGACGTAACAACCCAGTGTTTGGGTAGTTTTTGTGTAACCCAGATCCTGGGTCAGGCGTAACAACCCAGTGTTTGGGTAGTTTTTGTGTAACCCAGATCCTGGGTCAGACGTAACAACCCAGTGTTTGAGTAGTTTATGTGTTACTCAGATCCTGGGTCAGGCGTAACAACCCAGTGTTTGAGTAGTTTTTGTGTTACTCAGATCCTGGGTCAGGCGTAACAACCCAGTGTTTGGGTAGTTTTTGTGTTACTCAGATCCTGGGTCAGGCGTAACAACCCAGTGTTTGGGTAGTTTTTGTGTTACTCAGATCCTGGGTCAGGCGTAACAACCCAGTGATTGGGTCGTTTTTGTGTAACCCAGATCCTGGGTCAGACGTAACAACCCAGTGTTTGGGTAGTTTTTGTGTAACCCAGATCCTGGGTCAGGCGTAACAACCCAGTGTTTGAGTAGTTTTTGTGTTACTCAGATCCTGGGTCAGGCGTAACAACCCAGTGTTTGGGTAGTTTTTGTGTTACTCAGATCCTGGGTCAGGCGTAACAACCCAGTGTTTGGGTAGTTTTTGTGTAACCCAGATCCTGGGTCAGGCGTAACAACCCAGTGTTTGAGTAGTTTTTGTGTTACTCAGATCCTGGGTCAGGCGTAACAACCCAGTGTTTGGGTAGTTTTTGTGTTACTCAGATCCTGGGTCAGGCGTAACAACCCAGTGTTTGGGTAGTTTTTGTGTTACTCAGATCCTGGGTCAGGCGTAACAACCCAGTGTTTGGGTAGTTTTTGTGTTACTCAGATCCTGGGTCAGGCGTAACAACCCAGTGTTTGGGTAGTTTTTGTGTAACCCAGATCCTGGGTCAGACGTAACAACCCAGTGTTTGGGTAGTTTTTGTGTAACCCAGATCCTGGGTCAGACGTAACAACCCAGTGATTGGGTCGTTTTTGTGTAACCCAGATCCTGGGTCAGGCGTAACAACCCAGTGTTTGGGTAGTTTTTGTGTTACTCAGATCCTGGGTCAGGCGTAACAACCCAGTGTTTGGGTAGTTTTTGTGTTACTCAGATCCTGGGTCAGGCGTAACAACCCAGTGTTTGGGTAGTTTTTGTGTAACCCAGATCCTGGGTCAGGCGTAACAACCCAGTGTTTGGGTAGTTTTTGTGTTACTCAGATCCTGGGTCAGGCGTAACAACCCAGTGTTTGGGTAGTTTTTGTGTAACCCAGATCCTGGGTCAGACGTAACAACCCAGTGTTTGGGTAGTTTTTGTGTAACCCAGATCCTGGGTCAGACGTAACAACCCAGTGATTGGGTCGTTTTTGTGTAACCCAGATCCTGGGTCAGGCGTAACAACCCAGTGTTTGAGTAGTTTTTGTGTAACCCAGATCCTGGGTCAGGCGTAACAACCCAGTGTTTGAGTAGTTTTTGTGTTACTCAGATCCTGGGTCAGGCGTAACAACCCAGTGTTTGGGTAGTTTTTGTGTTACTCAGATCCTGGGTCAGACGTAACAACCCAGTTTTTGGGTAGTTTTTGTGTTACTCAGATCCTGGGTCAGGCGTAACAACCCAGTGTTTGGGTAGTTTTTGTGTTACTCAGATCCTGGGTCAGGCGTAACAACCCAGTGATTGGGTCGTTTTTGTGTAACCCAGATCCTGGGTCAGACGTAACAACCCAGTGTTTGGGTAGTTTTTGTGTAACCCAGATCCTGGGTCAGGCGTAACAACCCAGTGTTTGAGTAGTTTTTGTGTTACTCAGATCCTGGGTCAGGCGTAACAACCCAGTGTTTGGGTAGTTTTTGTGTTACTCAGATCCTGGGTCAGGCGTAACAACCCAGTGTTTGGGTAGTTTTTGTGTAACCCAGATCCTGGGTCAGGCGTAACAACCCAGTGTTTGAGTAGTTTTTGTGTTACTCAGATCCTGGGTCAGGCGTAACAACCCAGTGTTTGGGTAGTTTTTGTGTTACTCAGATCCTGGGTCAGGCGTAACAACCCAGTGTTTGGGTAGTTTTTGTGTTACTCAGATCCTGGGTCAGGCGTAACAACCCAGTGTTTGGGTAGTTTTTGTGTTACTCAGATCCTGGGTCAGGCGTAACAACCCAGTGTTTGGGTAGTTTTTGTGTTACTCAGATCCTGGGTCAGGCGTAACAACCCAGTGTTTGGGTAGTTTTTGTGTAACCCAGATCCTGGGTCAGACGTAACAACCCAGTGTTTGGGTAGTTTTTGTGTAACCCAGATCCTGGGTCAGACGTAACAACCCAGTGATTGGGTCGTTTTTGTGTAACCCAGATCCTGGGTCAGGCGTAACAACCCAGTGTTTGGGTAGTTTTTGTGTTACTCAGATCCTGGGTCAGGCGTAACAACCCAGTGTTTGGGTAGTTTTTGTGTTACTCAGATCCTGGGTCAGGCGTAACAACCCAGTGTTTGGGTAGTTTTTGTGTAACCCAGATCCTGGGTCAGACGTAACAACCCAGTGTTTGGGTAGTTTTTGTGTAACCAAGATCCTGGGTCAGACGTAACAACCCAGTGATTGGGTCGTTTTTGTGTAACCCAGATCCTGGGTCAGGCGTAACAACCCAGTGTTTGAGTAGTTTTTGTGTAACCCAGATCCTGGGTCAGGCGTAACAACCCAGTGTTTGAGTAGTTTTTGTGTTACTCAGATCCTGGGTCAGGCGTAACAACCCAGTGTTTGGGTAGTTTTTGTGTTACTCAGATCCTGGGTCAGACGTAACAACCCAGTGTTTGGGTAGTTTTTGTGTTACTCAGATCCTGGGTCAGGCGTAACAACCCAGTGTTTGGGTAGTTTTTGTGTTACTCAGATCCTGGGTCAGGCGTAACAACCCAGTGTTTGAGTAGTTTTTGTGTTACTCAGATCCTGGGTCAGACGTAACAACCCAGTGTTTGGGTAGTTTTTGTGTAACCCAGATCCTGGGTCAGGCGTAACAACCCAGTGTTTGAGTAGTTTTTGTGTAACCCAGATCCTGGGTCAGGCGTAACAACCCAGTGTTTGAGTAGTTTTTGTGTAACCCAGATCCTGGGTCAGGCGTAACAACCCAGTGTTTGAGTAGTTTTTGTGTTACTCAGATCCAGGGTCAGGCGTAACAACCCAGTGTTTGGGTAGTTTTTGTGTTACTCAGATCCTGGGTCAGACGTAACAACCCAGTGTTTGGGTAGTTTTTGTGTAACCCAGATCCTGGGTCAGGCGTAACAACCCAGTGTTTGAGTAGCTTATGTGTTACGCAGATCCTGGGTCAGACGTAACAACCCAGTGTTTGAGTAGCTTATGTGTTACGCAGATCCTGGGTCAGACGTAACAACCCAGTGTTTGAGTAGCTTATGTGTTACGCAGATCCTGGGTCAGACGTAACAACCCAGTGTTTGAGTAGCTTACACTGCATGAAAACACTGAAATCCGGCACTATCCGGGCATTGTATACTCCTGTGTAATTTGATGTTTACCGGATGTATGTGGGAAAAAGCGGATCAGAGTAACACGGAACAGTATATTTCCAGAAAAACCCGGAAACCTCACGTATGCGGACGTATACAGGAATCCGTGAAATTTCACGGACATATACAGCTGAAACACTGCTGGGTGTGCTAGGACTGAGGACTGTTAGGTGTGAAGAAGACCTTTCATATGTTAATGACTGACACTTGTGCTGGCTGTTCTCAGAGGGAGGGGGGGCAGGGGACGACTTCAGGATTGAGAATTATCTCTGGTCTACTGTAGGCTACAGCAAACAAGCTTTTTGCACAGAAAAAAGAATTCTTAAGGCCCTGAAACACTAAACTGAACTAGCAATGACTAAAGCCGACTGTGCGGTTGGTTCACGTTGCCTGGGTCTGGGCCAAACCATCAGAATGGTGTGTCAGGGCCTTAAAACCACTGCATGAAAAGAGTCTCTTAATCAAATATTTTTTATAAAAACAGTACAAAATAAAAACCCTGTCTGAACATATACGTTCACAAAAAAATCTGAATATGTAATGAAATAAACAAAGAAATGTAATGGAATTAACAAAAGATAATTAACCAAACATTTTAGACTATCCCCAAACAATTTTTGCAAAGTTTTACAAATTGTAGGCAATAATAGAATTAAATAAAAAGGAGATGAAATGTGGAAAATGAAAAAGTTTGTTTTAAAAACACCAAAAACTGATATGCTCAAAATAAAAATATGGAATAAAAAAGAGCATGGGATTCACTTGCTCAAGAAACACAGAAACACAAGCAGACCTTTCAGCTCTGCAACTGTTCACAAAAAGTGTCACTCTAAGATTCTTAACTTTAACACGCTGCAAAAGAGGGGCGTTTTGAGGTTTGAAATCCACCACTCACAATAGATGTAGGTGCAACCAATAAGGTTACCAATAAAAATAAGGCAACCAATAAAAAGAATCCTAATTTTACAGAAAAAAACTAATTTTGAATTACGTTTAAAACGATGTAAAATTACAAACAATATCTAAATAAACAACTTGACTGTTATTTTAAGGATTATATCATTAATGACAAACTACAGTAATTCTCATTTTTTACAGGAACATCACTGTATTATTTTTCTGTTTTCATAAATAACAAATTCATGCAAAATTACAAACAATATCTGTAAATTAACAACGGTAATACAATATTTAGCTCATTATATTAAAGGTTTATGTTTATGTCCATACTAACAATTTAACATTATTCTTTGTCATTTTAAAGTAAATCTTATTAGTTTTATATTTACACTGTAAAAATAAAAACCTAAAAAAAACAGCAGCTACAGCTGCAAAACAAAAACCGTAAAATTAAAGTCAAATATCTTAAGTCAAATAAAGTTAAAAAACTTCACAGAAATTTACATTAAACGTTTTAGAGAAAACACTATTAGTTTACAGATTTTTCCTTATTTAAATTAAGATATTTTACTTTAATTTTCTGTTTTACAGTGAAGGTGTATTTTTACATTCAATGCTGGATACAAATATAACAAAATATATAGCAAACTAAATATCAAACAATAATTGTTTTTAAAGAGTACAAATCTGCACTGCTCTCCAGGTTGAAACTTCCAGGCCTCTGCCCACACCACAAAACACCATTTGACCGATTAATTAAATATAACAGCAAATAAAAATAAATATACACATTTTCTAACTGTTGTTTAAAACAAGTTTTTTTCTATATTTGCAAGGCTATTTGCTGCCTTTCCGTGTTCTTTTGAGCGTGATTGGTCAATCTGAACGTCATCCAGAAATCTGGCCAATGACAGTGCCCGCCTTCAGTTTGAATTATACACCCGTTGCCGTTGCTCGTGGCTCGCGGGGACGCGACGCGATCGCGGCTTCTAATCTTCACGTCGGTCTATTAATGGCATTGCATGGACCATTTAAACCTGTTAAAATCTTATTTTGGACGAATTTTGATGGTGGGATGTCGACTGAGAACGAAAAAACATGAATACGAACAGACTAAGTTTCCAATGGCAGACGGCAGAAGGTAACGTAAATCCCTTTATATTGGTTCTACTGCTCATCAAGATATAACGTTAGTGCATTAAAGTCATATGCTAATCGTGATTAACTTACATATTCTGTTTCTGTGTTTTGTTGTGTTGTAATATTGTTAAGATAGGGCTGGGTGTTATGGCGATCTGATGATACTGACTATTGTTAGTGATTTTGCTGTAAACGATAACATTACCGTTTTATATTGCGGAATGTGAATATAGCGTATATAACGCAGCACTGACTGTACTAAAACTTTTTGACATTTTGACAAGGAAACATGCATGAATGTAGAATAATGAACGGGACATGCATGTGTTAAAATAAGCCTCTCTCAGACAGCATGCGATCCCGAAATCAATTATCTTTCTGTAAAATGCACACAATTATCTCAGAAACCTTGTCATGTGAGGTATTCACTTGATTTAAACAGTCAGTTATGTCTTAAGTAAAGTCAAACAGTTCAAGTTAACGTGGGGAATCCCGGATGCGTGTCATTCTGTGCATCCGTTCTTAAAGGGGCTGCAGCTTTGTCATCATTTTAATAAAACAAAAGAATAGAGAAGACCTTCTGCTTCTTTAAGAATCATGTGATATTAATTAATTGAATATCATACAGTGAAGACTTTTAAAGCAGTATTATTCTGTAGCATTTTAATAAAATATCCATCAAAATAAATATATTGTGATATCGTTATTGTAAAATATAATTTCTCATGTATGTATAATTATATGGTCATAATGCCCATCCCTACTGTCAGCTAGTTTTAAGATCAAGCTTGTCATAAGATGTAACAGAGCTTTGGAATGAGTAATCAGAGAACACTGTCATGTACACTTGTTCAACAGAGAGGACAGGAAACCACCATACTTGGACTCTGAAAAATTATAGGCAAACCAGGATTTTGGATCTACTGTGAATTTTTTGTATGGGCCTGGTGAGTATGTTTTGCAAGTCCTTGTCCGTAAGTTGATAATTAATATTAATGTTTTATCAAACAAATTAATATTCATTTGTGTGTGTGCATGTTTCTTCCCCCCTCATGATCCAGAAGTTTTGGATCCATGATCCTGAAGAACTTTTACAGATGTTGACCCTGAATGTGTAAAAGGTAATCTTAAAAATTATTTTAATGTTCTCTGTTTTTTTTCTGTAATGTAGACACATGCATTTTCTGTGAAGTTGCTTTGAAACAATATCAGGGTTTTTCCTACATTGAAAATTTTTTGCCGGCCGCCAAAACAAATTTTTGTCCCGCCAAAGCCTTATTTGATCAGTTATTGTGATTTATGAGTGATGTAGAATAGATGACTGCTGCACTTGAGTTAACTGAGTGACAGAGAGAACGACCAGTGAGCTCATCCCTCGCTCGCACGCTCTCTGTCTTCAAAATAAGCATTCTTAGCTTTCTAATGTTTCACATATTACGTTAATCAAAATCAAAAGGTCGGAAGACCGAATCCATGTTGCACGTGGCGCTATCAGACGTCTTCCTTTAATTACTGCTGGGTGTGAAATGCGCTCAAAAAACATTGACTGATTCTCTGACCAGCTGACATAAAGCATACTTTAAATAAACAGGAAACAAATCCTATCCGGTTATGAAGTGTTTTCTGTGTGTTGACAAATCTTTCGCGATGTTCTAAAGACGGGATTCACACACAACGCGTCTGCTAATGTCTGATTCGCCACCTAATGACTCCTTTGAACTGAATCATTTTAACGACTGGTTCCCAGAACAAAGTTGTTGTTAGCTAGCTGATTGTATATGGCAGAAAATTAGGCTATTTGTTCATATTTTTAATATTGATATGATTACCAAAACAAACAATTATCAGTAAATAGTGTAAAAATGAGGGAAAAAAACAAACATCAAGGTATCAAAATAAGATAAGCAAAAGTTACAAACTTTCTTTGAATTTATTTCAAATTTATTGTCAGTTTTGCGCTTGCAGATCAAGTGGGTAGGGTATTTTTTTTTTTACCGTGTGTGTGTGTGTGTGTGTGTGTGTGTGTATGTATGTGTGGATGACCATGTCTGTCAGCCACCACCGAAGACCATTTTTGACCCAGGAAAAACCCTGAATATGTATTGTGAAAAGCGCTATACAAATACATTTTAATTGAATTGTTTTACTTACTTTTATTGGCATTAACTATATATTATTAATGTATTATTTGGCAGGTCGCAAGATGTATTTTATTTTGTGAGACTTTGCTGAGGAAGTATTCTTTGGCTCAGTCTGAAAAGGCCCAGAAAAGAAACACTATGAAGAACATCACACAGAACCGTCAGAGAAAGAGACGGGTAAGTTAAGAAACCGGTTAAGCTTTTTCCCCCCCAGAATGTTACTATACTCCTCTCTGAGTTTTAGTGGTTCATTTACTGTCATGTTTTGCAGTTGCTGGAGACCAGGGGCCCGTTTCAGAAAGGAGGTTAAGTGAAAACTCTGAGTAGGTTAACCCTGAAATAAGGGAAACTCTGGGTTTTCTGTTTCAGAATGGGAGGTATGTCAAACCCGAGAAAGCAGGGTAAGTCAAGCCCGTTTCTGAAAGAGAGGTAACTTATACTCAGAGTCAGTTACCAGGGTAACTTACTCTGTGAACCTAACCTGGTCAGAAGCAGGTTTTCTTTGGTAAACCCAGAGTTTCTTTCGTTCTCCTCCCCCTTTTCAAAGCACCAGCAGTGTTTAAATACTTTATTCATTCATTCAAACGCCACAAATGCTTTTCTTACTGAGTATTTTGGTCGTATTTCAAGTATAAATATAAAAAAAATTATAAATTTAATCTAAATCTAAAGTAAGCAAAGTTTACTTAAAACAAATTACATTTTCTGCCACTTGACAAAAATACAAAGTAAGAAAAGCATTCTTTGCAGGAACATTCATTGCTCATATTTTCATCATGAGGACACTGTCAAACTGACAAAAATGGCATGTCCTTTTATACAGGATCCTGACGTTCACTTGATAATCCTCTAGAAGTAACCTAATAATTCGAATTTCCTTTAGGATTTCCAGTGGTTGGACGCATTTATGACACTCATATACCCATCATCACACTTTCTGAAAACGGATTATTGTATGGAATGGAAGGATGCTGCCAGATGGTAGTACAAGATATATGGCATAACCACCACCACAGCTGTTAAATACATTTATTTACATTTTTATAGTCATCTTTATTTCCTACAAATACTTTATTCTTTTTCCTGTTGGGTGTTAATATTCTTCCTCCATCTCGTCTTCATCTGTCAGTGGTGCTGGTGTTTGGCTGGCCTGAGTAGAAGTCAATAATGTTATTACCCTGATTAATAAATGTAACCGGTGGGATCAGAGAACATTTCATTATGTGAAAAGAGCATAGACCCTTTTCACATTTCTGGGTTTCCGAAGCTGAAGTCGTCATAGTTGGGTTAACTCTTATAGCGGTGAATGAGAGAATACATTAAATATATATTTCTGTGTCTCCATTTGCTCAAATAGCAAAAGAAAAACTCCACAATAGTGATTTCACAACTTTCAAAAAGATGGAAAAATTAAAGTGAGATTGATAACTCCAGTGAAAAGAGAGAAAGATGTTAATTTTAACTATCACTCCCATAGACGCTGTATTAGAAACACTCTCACAGCAGCGGTAACTTGATTTTTGTAATTTGATGCAAAAGTAATATAATACAAAGTATTAGTGTTATAAATGTACATACATAAAAAAATAATAATACAAAAAACGTTGCAGGATTTACGATATTGATGACCATTAAAACACGTCATCACAGTCTGTGAAAAGGGTCTATGTGGGAAAAGCTGCTGCACATTGGACACTGAATGATATTTATTTAATATGTCAAATGTTTGTAAAGTCATTAAACCAACACCCATGATCATTTTATGCTTAAAGCTTTTCCTGATTGAATTATGTTTTTTTAATTTATTTTTTTAGCTGCTGCCACATTCTTTGTTTGCCTTTTGGATACCATGAAAATTAAACTTAATTAAAATAATTAAGAATTAAACTTGTGTATTGACCCAGAGGTATGCAAAAGTCTTTTTGTTGGGTGCTGTTGCCATGGTGAATCGTAATTTCGGAGCTCCATTGATCGTGGCTTTTCATAGTTGGAATGCATGAGCTTAACTCAGAGTCAGTCTACTCAGAGTTGATTGAACTACCTCAATTCAGCTGCTCTGAAACCCAAAACTCAGAGTTTCCCATCTCAGAGTAAGTCAACTCAGAGTTCAGGTTTAAACTCAGAGTTGGTTGAACCTCCTTTCTGAAACAGGCCCCAGGTCCAGGGTTGCACAAACCAACACAGAACCTGTGGAAGACCGCAACTATAGACCTGATGAAGATGAAGATGATGCTGTTGTTGATGGAAGGCCAGTGTGGATGGTTTGGCTAGCTCAAACAACATTGTGTTAGAGTTGGTCACAATTATTTTATAATTATAATTTTAATATTCAATTGTTCCATTTTATATTTTCTTTATTCCTATGTTTATATACTTATACTTTTATTGGTTCCCATATATAGAACATTTACATATATTTTATATACACTTTTTAATTTATAGATTTCTTTGTCTCGTTTTATATTGTATACTTTGTATGTTTGTTCCTTTTTAGATGTCCATGTTGCTTTTGATCTCCACATTTTGTATTGTTGTTCCTCTTACGTCGCCTTCCTTTAGAAACATTTTGTTCACTTATCTTTTCCCCCATTCATTTGAATGTATGTTTATAATGCTCTTTGTTCTTTTTATTTGGTTATATTGTTTACTTGGAATATTTATGTGTATTTTATATACACTTTTTTTTGTCTTATAAATTTATTGTTCTCATTTTATATTGTTTAATTTGTATATTTATTCTTTTCCTTTTTATGTTCACTGTGTATTTTATTCCTTTACATCTGTCTTTTAAATGCATTTTGTTAATTTTTTTTCCCTTTTTGTTTCTTTACCAATTCAATTTAACGTATATTTATGTTCTTTGGACTGTTTATATTTTTACATTTGTTCCTTTACATTTTCATCCCTTTTAAATACATTTAGTTCACTTGTTTTTGTTTCACCATTGTTTTAATGTTCGTTTATAATGCTGTTAAGAATGTTTTTTTTTTTTTATACCTTTTTAATAAATATTTCAGACTTTCTCAAATTGTTTTGTGTGTATTTTTCTTTTGGGAGGGAGAGGGGATTATTTTTTATATATATATATATATTATATATTAATGAGCAAAATCTGCATAGCTGGCCTATAACCAATCAAGTCCCTATGCTACAAAACCTAGCCCACCCTTAGCCTTAGAAGTAACCAATAAAGTCACTTGACTGGGTTTTCAATGCGTCCTGTCCTCCAATAGCAGTCTGGGTTTTGGGAGTGGTTTTAAAAAAAACAACCAATCCAGTATGAGATGAAGGACCAATAGGGGATGGAAGGCAAAGCTGTTTAGAGGTGTGAAAATGTCTCCTGGGAAAAACTTGATGGGATTATTTGCCATGGCAACAAATGGCTGTAGCATGGGAGTATACGGCCACAACATACATCCGATTTGGTACCATTTCGGATGAATACGGACATATACGGATCCATGGAATTTGACCTATCCGGCCAGTATACTCCTGGATTCTTCCGAATTTCAGCAGTGTATACAGGAGTATCCTGGTCCGGATACACCTTTTTTCATGCAGTGTTATGTGTTACGCAGATCCTGGGTCAGGCGTAACAACCCAGTGTTTGGGTAGTTTCTGTGTTACTCAGATCCTGGGTCAGGCGTAACAACCCAGTGTTTGAGTAGTTTTTGTGTTACGCAGATCCTGGGTCAGACGTAACAACCCAGTGTTTGAGTAGTTTTTGTGTTACGCAGATCCTGGGTCAGACGTAACAACCCAGTGTTTGAGTAGTTTTTGTGTTACGCAGATCCTGGGTCAGGCGTAACAACCCAGTGTTTGAGTAGTTTTTGTGTTACGCAGATCCTGGGTCAGGCGTAACAACCCAGTGTTTGAGTAGTTTTTGTGTTACGCAGATCCTGGGTCAGACGTAACAACCCAGTGTTTGGGTAGTTTCTGTGTTACTCAGATCCTGGGTCAGACGTAACAACCCAGTGTTTGAGTAGTTTTTGTGTTACTCAGATCCTGGGTCAGACGTAACAACCCAGTGTTTGGGTAGTTTCTGTGTTACTCAGATCCTGGGTCAGACGTAACAACCCAGTGTTCCAGCATAAGTAAATAGACAGCTGATTAACTACTACAATCTAAAAGTCAAGATCAAATCTGCTCTATGACTCTCAGGCTGTTTTCCGGCTTTAAAGGTGAAGGTTTGCTGTGAAGAAGTCCTTCAGTCTTTAACTCTGTGCCAAAGAAGAACTGAAGAGACTTTCAGAGACACAGATCATTCCAGCCAAAACCTGCAGAGATGAAGCGAGTCCGAGATGACCGCTGGACACTAACATAGTGCCCTAACTAGTGCTCATCTGATCCGAGTTTATTAAAAATTGATGCTGATACTTAAATTTATGCATCTGGCAGACGCTTTTATCCAAAGATCCTTTCTTTTTTTATTCACCAAGGATACATAAATTGTAAAAGTTACCAGTAAAGACATTTATAATGATAATAGGGCTCAATGAACTGAAGGAATCTTCTGTTTTTTACGCATTGTAGTGTGTGTTTGCCCTACATTTGTTCCAGAAGCGTTTCACAATAGGGAAGACCAGTGCAACTTCCCTTTAACCCTTCTCCAGTCTTCTGGGTCTTTTCTGACCCCAGAGGTCGTTAGCTCAAATAAAAACAAATTGTTCCCTTTGTCCAAATGGCATGAGACTTACAGGTTGTCAACACTCACTAGATCTACAAATAAAAAATAAAAATTGGATTGAAATCTGTTTTTATGTTCCTGTGACAAAATAAAGTCACACTCAGGGTCTTAGAAAATGGACAAAATTCATCCTCAAAAATAGAAACAACACAGAACACACACACACACACACACACACACACACACACACACACACACACACACACACACACACACACACACACACACACACACACACACACACACACACACACACACACACACACACACACACACACACACACACACACACACACACACACACACACACACACACACACACACACACACAGAGAAATGAAGTGGCACACTTCCAACAATGCATAAAACATCCACAATGCAAAATGATCATACACACACTCACACACTCACTCACACACACACACACAAACACACACACAAACAGTCACACAAACACTCACACACACACACAAATACATTTGTTATTGCTTGTTATTGCTGTTCAGTTCATTGCATTTTGACATTCATTTTGTGTATTTTTTACTCAATATGTAATATAACTCTTCATTTCTGTTAACTTTAGTTCTGTTACAGTTCGTAACTGAAGTATAGATTACATTTGTAGAATTATAAGAAAATCAGATGTTTGAAATAAATGATAAACTCTAAAGACTCCAACTTTTCTTTTGTTCAGGTTTGATTATAATCATAATGTAACATCATTGAAAAAAATATTTTTTCAGTGCTAAACTTTGACAAAATTAATTCATTTTAATTGTTATAATTGTGATTCCATAACATTTAGATATGAATCCAACTGAAAAATAAGTCAGTCAAACAGCACATAGTGGAGCTCTGCAGACATTTACTGGTAAACGTTTGTTTTTTTACTGTATTTTCCAAAAGATGGGCAAAAATCTTACACTAAACCATGTCAAATGATCCATGTTATCCCCACGAATGAAAGTTAGAAATTTGGGTCTTTTGCAAAGTGAATTTTACATAAAAAATGATTTTGTGTGAAAATCCATTAAAAAAATATATTTTTAATTTATTTATATAAATTTAAAAACTATTATAAATACTCCGAAAACTGCACAAATGTTGAGTAAAAACATTACTAAACAGAGTAAAATTACATTTGTTCTAAAAAAAAACTATTGTCTTGTAACAAAATGACATTTTGTTGCCTGGGGCCTGTGGAGACCCCAAAGACCCGGAGTGTCATTTTGTAACAAACCAATTGTTTTTTGTTTTTTTAGAACAAATGTAATTTTACTCTGTTTAGTAATGTCTTTACTCAACATCTGTGCAGTTTTTGGAGTATTTATAATAGTTTTTACATTTATATAAATAAATTAAAAATATATTTTTTTAATGGATTTTCACACAAAATCAGTTTTTTATGTAAAAGTCACTTTATAAAACACACAAATTTCTAACTTTCATAATTCCCAAACAAAGACCGTACAAGGGTTAAGAACACACACATCTTCTGCCAATACAACCATGAACAACGACTCTTACTACCACACCATCAAACACACACACACACACACAGCTTTCCACATCCCGTCTGCTGGAGCTGGTGAACTAGTCTGTGCGTTTCACACTCCTACACTCAAAAAAATGATTTATGATGCTGTTCACTTTATTTAAGCAATTAATTAACACCATTATATAAGGTTTCTGGTTGAAATGTAATTGATTCATGTTAAACTGACTTAAAACCGTCACTCTTTGACATAACTTGATGTTTTCATTTTGAAATAACATGTTTCAATCAAGTAACCCAAAGAAATTAGACTTTCACTTCCCATCATGCTTTGCAAAGGGGCTGAATTCAGAGAGTAAATGTTTAAATAAAGTGCAATTTGATGCGAGATGAGAAAATTGAGAGACTTTTTAATGCTTAATGTTTTGTTATGTTGGTGTTTAAAAGTTTGTGTTATGTTAGTGTTTTTTCGAGGTTACCTTTGTGGTGAAGTGTAGAGCATGTGCTGGAGCTATAATAACTATTAATGTTGTTTTAATAAATAAAAAAACTACTCTGGGCATGCTATGGATGTAACAAAACCATCTTCTGACTAGCAAATAAAATCTTGTAAAAGGTTTTGTAAATGGACTATTCTTTGAATTAATGTGATTAAATCATGGAAAGGATTTCCATGTGATTAAATGGCTTTCTTTCAGCTTTAAGCACTTTTGTTAGGCTAACTTAAATAAATGAGTTGGTCCAAAACATTGCAAATGAGTTGGGCTGACACTATTAAATGAAGCTGTGCCTAACCATAGTAAATAAGTTGAATCAACCTTAATAAATTAAGTTGACCCAACGTAAGTACATTAAATTGGAATAACAGAACTGCATAACGCTGAAATAAAGCAAGTTAATCATGTGGAAATACTTTTTTTATGTTCATTCAGAGAGTTATTTTTTTGAGTGTAGCGCTACATGTGCGTCGGTCCAGCGGTCGGTGTGTGTGTTATTACGTCTTCCCGCTGACCGTAAGTGACTCAGTAATGACGTCTAATGCTTCTGGAGATGCGGTCAGTCTTCGGGCAGCAGCTCAACACACACACACACACACACACAGCGATTCTGCACCACCACGGTGTCATTTAAGAGCACCAATGACCCCAAAATCTACAGCTCAAATCTTTTCCCACTTAAAAACACTGAAGCAAATCTTTGTGTTCCTCTCAGAGGTGGCCGATGGCAGGAGAGCGTTTCTGCCTCTGCCCTAATAAAAGCCAAATGTGTTTCCCTGAGCAGGAACGAGAGCGCTCTTCTTACTCCGTCATGCGGTTCCTTCATCTAACATTACGATCTGGCAGAACGTGTAGCTATTGTTTGCCCGGCGTAATCGCTCAGCTTTGTCCTTCAGTCTCAGCAGGCAGTAATTACCCATGATTCAGTGTGTGAACACATGCAGCTGTTGTGGCCTTTGTTTCAGGATCAGAGGGTTTATCTGCCGTCATTACTGCATTATCTGAGCTCAAGGATGGGTCTGACCATGTGCATTAATGCGGACGGACGGATACACACACACGCAGACGTGAATAAGTGTGTGTGGTTCTACGTACACTCGCAGAAAAAAAGGTACAGTGCTGTCACTGGGGCGGTACTCTAAGGTACAAAAGTGAAAAGGTACATCTTTGTACCTTCCTCACCCCTAAAAGGTACATATTAGTACTTTAAGAGTGTGTATTAATACCTTAAAGGTACATATTAGTACTTTAAGAGTGTGTATTAATACCTTAAAGGTACATATTAGTACTTTAAGAGTGTGTATTAATACCTTAAAGGTACATATCAGTACTTTAAGAGTGTGTATTAATACCTTAAAGGTACATATTAGTACTTTAAGAGTGTGTATTAATACCTTAAAGGTACATATTAGTACTTTAAGAGTGTGTATTAATACCTTAAAGGTACATATCAGTACTTTAAGAGTGTGTATTAATACCTTAAAGGTACATATTAGTACTTTAAGAGTGTGTATTAATACCTTAAAGGTACATATTAGTACTTTAAGAGTGTGTATTAATACCTTAAAGGTACATATTAGTACTTTAAGAGTGTGTATTAATACCTTAAAGGTACATATTAGTACTTTAAGAGTGTGTATTAATACCTTAAAGGTACATATTAGTACTTTAAGAGTGTGTATTAATACCTTAAAGGTACATATTAGTACTTTAAGAGTGTGTATTAATACCTTAAAGGTACATATTAGTACTTTAAGAGTGTGTATTAATACCTTAAAGGTACATATTAGTACTTTAAGAGTGTGTATTAATACCTTAAAGGTACATATTAGTACTTTAAGAGTGTGTATTAATACCTTAAAGGTACATATTAGTACTTTAAGAGTGCGTATTAATACCTTAAAGGTACATATTAGTACTTTAAGAGTGTGTATTAATACCTTAAAGGTACATATTAGTACTTTAAGAGTGTGTATTAATACCTTAAAGGTACATATTAGTACTTTAAGAGTGTGTATTAGTACCTTAAAGGTACATATTAGTACTTTAAGAGTGTGTATTAGTACCTTAAAGGTACATATTAGTACTTTAAGAGTGTGTATTAATACCTTAAAAGGTACATATTAGTACTTTAAGAGTGTGTATTAGTACCTTAAAGGTACATATTAGTACTTTAAGAGTGTGTATTAATACCTTAAAGGTACATATTAGTACTTTAAGAGTGTGTATTAATACCTTAAAGGTACATATTAGTACTTTAAGAGTGTGTATTAATACCTTAAAGGTACATATTAGTACTTTAAGAGTGTGTATTAATACCTTAAAGGTACATATTAGTACTTTAAGAGTGTGTATTAGTACCTTAAAGGTACATATTAGTACTTTAAGAGTGTGTATTAGTACCTTAAAGGTACATATTAGTACTTTAAGAGTGTGTATTAATACCTTAAAGGTACATATTAGTACTTTAAGAGTGTGTATTAATACCTTAAAGGTACATATTAGTACTTTAAGAGTGTGTATTAATACCTTAAAGGTACATATTAGTACTTTAAGAGTGTGTATTAATACCTTAAAGGTACATATTAGTACTTTAAGAGTGTGTATTAGTACCTTAAAGGTACATATTAGTACTTTAAGAGTGTGTATTAATACCTTAAAGGTACATATTAGTACTTTAAGAGTGTGTATTAATACCTTAAAGGTACATATTAGTACTTTAAGAGTGTGTATTAATACCTTAAAGGTACATATTAGTACTTTAAGAGTGTGTATTAATACCTTAAAGGTACATATTAGTACTTTAAGAGTGTGTATTAGTACCTTAAAGGTACATATTAGTACTTTAAGAGTGTGTATTAGTACCTTAAAGGTACATATTAGTACTTTAAGAGTGTGTATTAATACCTTAACTTCTTAACCCGCACCGGTTCGTGGGCGGGGGGGTTGACGGAAGTGGGGGGGTGTGTACTTTTATTTACTTTTGTTTTATACAAAATATTCAATCAACTATCACAAACTATGCATCATTTGAAAGCTAAAAGACTCAAGATTCATGTTCTGAACTTGTTTTTGCAATAAATACACCAGAGAGGAAAGGGTTAAATGAAACGCTAAAGGACCGTCCATGTAAACATTAGCATAATATCAGCGTTACTCATCTTTCATCTCCTGTCGTTCAGATCAGATCGGACGAATCCAATAAACACCCGCATACATCTCTGTGTAAGAGTCCACTCTTCAAAATGCATCCCACTTTTTAATCCAAAACAACGAAAAAATAGGGAAAAAACTAAAAATCCTCCGTTGTTTGCAAGAGAGTTTTGAGTTAGCGTAATCAATCATGTCCATTTTCAATGAAATATCGATTCTAATCCGTGTCTGGCAAACTCCCCCTGCTAGAATAGCTTCTCCCACGTGCAATGGTTCAACCCTCGTCTCTCTCCTTCAATCAGAGTCTCTTCTGGGATGCATCATATAGAGGAAGTGCCTTACAGGCTTGGTGAGCTGTCAATCATTGCGCCCATGGTTTTCGTTGGATAAAGGCACTCGGTGCCCAGCCAATGCCTTTCCAACAAAGGTTTGATTGATGGACTTAGTAACCAATCAAAAGGCATTATCTTGCGCAGTTTGCGTAAGTAGGCTTTGGTGAATACTGTTTGTGCGCTGGCTGCGCGTTCTCCATGGCGCAACTGCAGTGGAGCGCGCAGTCTCTCACTGACGCTTCCCATCAGCTAAATGAGTTTTTTACACTTTGTAATCTCTGTAAATAGTTGCTTTAGTTTTTCAGTAACTGTTTATCCATTATAATTAGTAGTATATTGCAGTTTATTGCAGATTTATTTCAATGAAAAACTACTCTTTACAATAGCAAATGTTCTGAAATAAATTGCCTTTTTGAAATGACGCCTAGACTTTTCTTGACATAAAAGCTCACAGAAGCCACATTACTGAGAGAATCATCCTCATATTTGAATCATGACATGATTAGACATTCAGTTTTATATTTAAGTTATTTTCAGGCTCTTAACATTAAATTATAATATTTTTTTCCCTAAGTGAAAACAAAAAACGTGAGTCACTTACATGTATATTTACATGTATATTACTCTGTTCCCATATTACTTTGAGTTATTATGACTCTTGGGTAGCAATATTTCAAGTGTCTAGTTTAAAATAAGACCAGGTTTATGAATATAGACCATAGGGTTTAAGAGCTGCAGACATTTTCATTTGGGTATATCGTTTTCAAAGAATTCTCAAAAATGGGGCGCTTGTTAAGAGGTTAAAGGTACATATTAGTACATAAGAGTGCATATTAATACCTTAAAGGTACATAATAGTACCTTTTTTGTTTTGTACCTTAGGGTACCGCCCCAGTGACAGTAATGTACCTTTTTTTCTGACAGTGTACAGAGGGGAACAAAAGCCTGAGAGCAACGAAAAGATTGGGAATATAAAATACATGGCAGGATTTTGCTAATTTAATAAATAAACAAATATATTTAAGTTTTTTTTTTTTATTCAGTTCATTATATTTATTCACTTATTTGTTTGATTCAATTAATTCATGTATTAAAAATAAATAAATGCAGAATAAATAAAAATTAAATAAATGAAGCAACAAAAAGTAAATTACTATATTTCAATTCATTTTTATGAAGTGTGGGATTTTAAAACTGGAAGCCTGGAAATATATATTTTTAAATGTTGTAGGATTTTGATAAATAATTTTTAAAAAATAATATTTTTTTATGCATTTTTTCATTTATTTATTAGTTAGTTATATTTATTCAATTTTTTGTTTGATTAAATTAAATAATGTATTAAAATAAATAAATACAGAATAAATAAAAATTAAATAAATTAATGAATAAATATAAACAAGTAAATTAATACATTTGTTCATATTTATAAAGTGTGGGATTTTAAAACTCTAAGCCTATTAATATTTCAAAAAATGTTTAGGATTTTGATAAATAATAAAATAAATAAACTAATATATTTATGTATTTTGTCATCTAGTTATATTTATTCACATTTTAGTTTGATTAAATAAATAAATTAAAAAAATAAATTAATACAGAAGAAAATAAAAATTGATTGAGTGAATGAATAAATATAAACAAGTAAATTATTATATTTGTTCATATTTATAAAGTGTGGGATTTTAAAACTGTAAGCCTGGAAATATATAAAAAAAATATTGTAGGAATTTGATAAATAATTAAATAAATAAAGGAAAACATTTTTTGTATTTCATTTATTCTGTTAATTATAGGCCTATTTATTCACTTATTTGTTAATAAATAATAAAAAAATAAACAAAAAATAAATGAAGCAAATGAATGAATGAAGCCTATTAATATTTCAAAAAATGTTGTAGGATTATGATAAATAATAAAATAAATAAAATATATATTTATTTTGTCATTTAGTTATATGTTTTCACATATTTATTTGATTAAATTAATTAATGTATTCAAAATAAACGAATACAGAATACATAAAAAAATGAATGAATGAATATAAACAAGTAAATTATTATATTTGTTCATATTTATAAAGTGGGGGGTTTTAAAACTGGAAGTCTGGAAATATAAAAAAATATTGTAGGAATTTGATAATTAAATAAATCAATCAAATTATGTATTTTGTCATTTGTTCAGTTAATTATATTTATTCACATATATGTCTGATTAAATTAATTACTGTATTAAAATAATAAAATACATACAAACATTTTTTTAAAACATAAATATTATAAATAATTACGGAAATAATGAGTAAATTAATATATATTATTCACATTTATTTAATTAAATAAATAAAAATAAAAATAAAAATAAATAAATAAATAACTGCTGATTTGCCGGGACAGTATGAATATAAATAAATAAATATTATTCATATTTATTTAATGAAACAAATAAATTAAATATACATTAAAAAGTGAATTATAAATAAATGTTGCTTTGCCTTGACAGTATGAAACGTTTTAGGAAATAAATAAGTAAGCAAATAAGTGAATAAATAATTATAATCAAGTAAATAAATGTATGTATTAATATTTATTTAATGAAACAAATGAATTAAATATAGATAAAAAGGAAACTATAAATAAATAAATAAATAAATAAATAAATAAAATGTAAAAGATGGCTGCTTTGCCATGGCAGTATGAAAAGTTAATAAATAAATAAACACTTTCACCATGACAGGAAAAGAATGAAAAAATAAATAAATAAAGTGAACAACTGCTGCTGTCCTGTGACAGTGGTTAAGCGTAGAAGGGAAAACTGTCCGAGTAAGGTCAAAGGTCAAAGGTCATGTCCACTGAGAATCTCAGTCTTACCGTGATCCGTGATCTTGCAGGACACCAGATAAAGCTCCTTCAGACTCCGCCCCTCCTTCGCAATGATCTCCACACACCTGCGGGGTCAGAGGTCAGCCGTGATCACCTCACACTCATGTAAACATGCAAACATATACAACAACACTTTACAATTAAACACGCACAAGAGAAATTTGAAATGAAGTAAAGAATTAAATGCGATATAAAATGTAAAAGACGAGCAAAGGTTTTTGAAATATTTAAATAAATAATTCAATAAACACAAAGTCAAACAAAAACAAAATAAATAAACAATAAAATATAATATAAAATAACATTTAAAAGATGGTTCATTTGCCATAACAGTAGACAAAGGTTTAGGAAAAATTAAATAAAGGGGGAAAAACTATCGATTCATCGCAAATAACTCTTTGTGTTTATATCATTTATGTGTGTGTACTGAGTATAGTATAATACACTCCATGTACATATTTAAGAAATATTTGCATGTATATATACTGTATATACATTTATATAATCTATAATATATATACATATTTTAGATATAAAAATAATATTTTTTTCTTAAATATATACATGCTTGTGTGTGTATTTATATATAAATAATAATTAACAGAGTACACACACATATATTATGTTAACACAAACTTTTATTTTGGATGCGATTAATTGCGATTAATCTTTTGACAGCCCTAATATATATATACATATATAGATATATAATTATATATTATATTTTCTGGGTGGTAAAATCAGAAATGTTGTTTAATAATTAATTAATGCCATCTTAAAAGCTGTAAAACCAATATGAACATTCATATATTTGGACATAAAAATGCATTTTAAAACTTTGCTTAAAATTATTATTTTGTCATTGACCCAAATATATATTATATATATAATATATATATATATATATATATATATATGCATATGCGGTTTTGAGAAGTTGCAGAATTATCTTTTTTTTATTGAGAATTATTATTATTTCTCTCTCTCTATATATATATAAATAAATATATAATTATACACAGTACACACACATATATTATGTAAACACAAACTTTTATTTTGGATGTGATTAATCGCATAAATAAAAAAATAAAATATAAAAGACGGCTGATTTGCCATGACAGTATGCAAAGGTTTTAGAAAAAATAATTAAATAAATAAATTAAATTAAATTAAATTAAATACAATATAAAATTGGTAGGCACATTTTTAGGATTTCCAATAAATAAATAAATTATATATATATAATAATAATAATAATAATAGAGAGCTGATTTTTGCGCCAAACGAAAGGCTCTGAAAGCTGAAACACACACACTTCCTGTGCTCAGAGCCATTACATCACACACTCCTCAAACTCAATAATCAAACGTGATTCGCCGACGGCCTTTCCTCTCCACTGATCTCATATCTGCACCTCAGAAGCGTTTGGGAAGAAAATTAATAATTTAATTGAATATACTCTGATTAAAAACTAAAAGGGTTTTCAGATGGAGAACGCCTGCGTGCCTAAACTGCTAATGACGCCACTTCAAAGACACGGATCCGGCTCCGCTCCGGCTCCGCTCCGGCCTCGCCGTGTGCTGGAGAAGAGAAGCTCATCTGGACCCGTTCACCGGCAGAACCGCAGATCCATTAAAGCTACACTGTGTGATATTTTCCCCCATCTAGTGGTGAACTTGTATATGACCATCCAGTGAATATTAGTTTCTGTTCCTCTCAATTCCGATTTCGTTTTAACTCCTACGGTGGCTGATTTAGTCCAAGATTAACATGGCTTCCAGTTCGACCTCGTCCACATTCGACGCCATCGAGTGTTAAAACGCCAAAGGCGAAGCTTGAATTTACGGGAATGTCCCTCTTTGGCTAATGTACTTTCAAGATGGAGGGGCAACATGGCGACCGCAGGCCCGTCGCGACAAGGCAGGCAAACCAAGCAATTGCTTGGGGCCCCGAGCTGGCCTGGGGCCCCAAGACAACGACAAATTAAGAATAAAATGCAACGACAAACGTGTGAGCGCCCCATTGACAGTCAATGCAGTGCAATGACACTGTTATCGGGAACCCCCTTAAGGGCCCCTCTCAGTAGTCCAGCCAGCCAATCACGCGATCTCTGCAGCGGCAAAATACAAAACCTCCTCGGCAGTCATCATGAAGCGGAATTATGCTTCAGGAAGCCAGAAAAGAAAAAAGAGAAAGGAAGAGAAGGATAAGAAAAAAACAAGATAGTGGTAAGTGATAAATGACACTGGATAAAATAGCTCTACTT
Source organism: Gobio gobio (assembly GCF_949357685.1). Lineage (NCBI taxonomy): Eukaryota > Metazoa > Chordata > Actinopteri > Cypriniformes > Gobionidae > Gobio > Gobio gobio. The sequence goes on from NC_137116.1 coordinate 14,059,107, forward strand.
GTCTTGTACAAAAATGGTGTAATTTTGCAGCAGGTAGCTGGCTAGCAAAAATATGTTTATGTTAGCTAACTTAACTTACCTGCCTGACAAATGCTGCTTGTAACGAACAGTTAGTGCAACTTTTTTTCCGAACGGGCGGAATATGTTTACATACTGTAATGTGTTTTTTAACGGGATAAGGAAGACGCAGATCTGTTCCAGAATCACTGTTTATCGTATTTAAGGACATTGCTATAGCTTTGTATGAACTGATGACAATCTGCATTGTTAAAAACGCTATATAAATAAAGTTGACTTAACTTGACTTTGTAATAGGTTTTGATGAAAGTGGCATAGCATGCTATACTAACTATTATTTATGCTATGCATAAATCAACTGGAATAGTTCATATAGCAGTCTATATTAACTATTATTATAAACATTATTTAACCAGAAAGAGGCAGAGGAACATTATTTTTTCATAGCTTATCTTAGTGTGCTAGTGTCGGGATATATACGGTAGTGACAGTTTATGCAAATATGACATTATTTTTATAAGTTACCAATGGATCTTGAACAGTTTATTCTGTGTGGCAATTTTTACACTGTTACATTTTGAAGTACAGTATCAGGACAACCCACATGTTTTACTGGTACTGTTTATTAACTATTTAACAGGGTATTATAGTCATCTGTTGCAACTTTATAATAACCATCCAGATAATGTTTATGGACAGTTTACAAACCAACTAGTAACCCTTAACTAAGTGTTAGGAATATCTGGTCCGTCTATCTATGTAATGTTTATAGATGTTTTAAAAATGGTTTCTTAAAGGTTTACAAAGATTTTTTTTAATGGTTCAATGGTGTTTTTTTGCAAATGTTTAATTGTTGAAAATGTTCAAATGTTGTGCACATTATATGCAACAGCAGTATTTTGCACTGTAAACATTTTTTATTTATGCACAGTATCTGCAACAACAGTAAACCTTTTTTATTTATATAAAGTGTGAGTGAACTTAAACTGTATGGCATATGCTGTATGTATGTACACGTATGTATTTTCAATGGCATATTATAAACTTACGAGAATACTTTATTACTTGAAAGAAGTAAATATACATTAATGAGCACATATATTTTTGAACGAACTAAGTGTTTTTAGCTAAGAATAAACTAAATAAATTACACAGTGTAGCTTTAAAAACCTCCCGAATCACTGCATTAACCTTCACACACAACACCTTCACTTCACACTGCACAACACTGAGAGGATCATACATCAATACATGAATAAAATAAAAATCATTATGCAAATAAATGAACAAAAATCTAATGTAAAACTGCTGTTTCAATATTTTTTTTAATAAAATAATAAATGCTAAAGTAAATAAATGTAATAGAATGATCTGAAAGACTGTCAGTAATATAAATAAAATAATTAAATGCACAAAATCAAATGTATAAATGTTTAAAAAATACATAAAAATAAAATATAAAAAAATAAAAGTATTTTTTTAAATAAAATAAATAAATATTAAAGTAAATAAATAAATACATCAAATAGAATGATGTGAAAGATTGATGCTTTAGCATTAGAGTAGCCAAGGTTAAGATTTTGAATAAATTAAGTACATTTACATAATGAAATAAAAATATTAAACATAAAATATAATTTGCTAAATAAAATGTAAAAATTAATTAATTAATTAATAAAAAAATGTAGACAGGAGGCAAAGTTTTAGGATTTAAAATAACATTTTAATAAAATTAAAATAAATGAATAAATAAAAATAAATAAATAAAATAAATAAATAAATCCCTCACTGCTCATGAACTGAAGAGCTGCCGCTCTGGAGATCTAATGCACAGAATCAGTTTTCCCGCTGCCTAATTGAATGTAATTGAGTTTCTACATCTCTGTCCGGACGCTTTACCCTGAGAGTGACCTGATCCGGCCCGGAGATAATCACAGCTGGCGCCAGAGCGGTCCCTACAGTCCAGCACAGAGGTCATGCCGACGCCAGACCGGTCACTACAGTCCAGCACAGAGGTCATGCCGACGCCAGAGCGGTCCCTACAGTCCAGCACAGAGGTCATGCCGACGCCAGAGCGGTCACTACAGTCCAGCACAGAGGTCATGCCGACACCAGACCGGTCACTACAGTCCAGCACAGAGGTCATGCCGACGCCAGAGCGGTCACTACAGTCCAGCACAGAGGTCATGCCGACACCAGAGCGGTCTCTACAGTCCAGCACAGAGGTCATGCCGACACCAGACCGGTCACTACAGTCCAGCACAGAGGTCATGCCGACGCCAGAGCGGTCACTACAGTCCAGCACAGAGGTCATGCCGACGCCAGAGCGGTCACTACAGTCCAGCACAGAGGTCATGCCGACACCAGACCGGTCACTACAGTCCAGCACAGAGGTCATGCCGACGCCAGACCGGTCACTACAGTCCAGCACAGAGGTCATGCCGACGCCAGACCGGTCACTACAGTCCAGCACAGAGGTCATGCCGACACCAGACCGGTCACTACAGTCCAGCACAGAGGTCATGCCGACGCCAGACCGGTCACTACAGTCCAGCACAGAGGTCATGCCGACGCCAGACCGGTCACTACAGTCCAGCACAGAGGTCATGCCGACGCCAGACCGGTCACTACAGTCCAGCACAGAGCTCATGCCGACGCCAGACCGGTCACTACAGTCCAGCACAGAGGTCATGCCGACGCCAGAGCGGTCACTACAGTCCAGCACAGAGGTCATGCCGACGCCAGACCGGTCACTACAGTCCAGCACAGAGGTCATGCCGACACCAGACCGGTCACTACAGTCCAGCACAGAGGTCATGCCGACGCCAGACCGGTCACTACAGTCCAGCACAGAGGTCATGCCGACACCAGACCGGTCACTACAGTCCAGCACAGAGGTCATGCCGACGCCAGACCGGTCACTACAGTCCAGCACAGAGGTCATGCCGACACCAGACCGGTCACTACAGTCCAGCAGAGAGGTCATGCCGACACCAGACCGGTCACTACAGTCCAGCAGAGAGGTCATGCCGACACCAGACCGGTCACTACAGTCCAGCACAGAGGTCATGCCGACACCAGACCGGTCACTACAGTCCAGCACAGAGGTCATGCCGACACTAGACCGGTCAATACAGTCCAGCAGAGAGGTCATGCCGACACCAGACCGGTCACTACAGTCCAGCAGAGAGGTCATGCCGACACCAGACCGGTCACTACAGTCCAGCAGAGAGGTCATGCCGACGCCAGACCGGTCACTACAGTCCAGCACAGAGGTCATGCTGACGCCAGACCGGTCACTACAGTCCAGCACAGAGGTCATGCCGACGCCAGACCGGTCACTACAGTCCAGCACAGAGGTCATGCCGACGCCAGACCGGTCACTACAGTCCAGCACAGAGGTCATGCTGACACCAGAGCGGTCACTACAGTCCAGCACAGAGGTCATGCTGACGCCAGAGCGGTCACTACAGTCCAGCACAGAGGTCATGCTGACACCAGAGCGGTCACTACAGTCCAGCACAGAGGTCATGCTGACACCAGACCGGTCACTACAGTCCAGCACAGAGGTCATGCTGACGCCAGAGCGGTCACTACAGTCCAGCACAGAGGTCATGCTGACGCCAGAGCGGTCACTACAGTCCAGCACAGAGGTCATGCTGACACCAGAGCGGTCACTACAGTCCAGCACAGAGGTCATGCTGACACCAGACCGGTCACTACAGTCCAGCACAGAGGTCATGCTGACACCAGAGCGGTCACTACAGTCCAGCACAGAGGTCATGCTGACACCAGACCGGTCACTACAGTCCAGCACAGAGGTCATGCCGACACCAGAGCGGTCACTACAGTCCAGCACAGAGGTCATGCCGACACCAGAGCGGTCACTACAGTCCAGCACAGAGGTCATGCCGACACCAGAGCGGTCACTACAGTCCAGCACAGAGGTCATGCCGACACCAGACCGGTCACTACAGTCCAGCACAGAGGTCATGCCGACACCAGACCGGTCACTACAGTCCAGCACAGAGGTCATGCCGACACCAGACCGGTCACTACAGTCCAGCACAGAGGTCATGCCGACACCAGACCGGTCTCTACAGTCCAGCACAGAGGTCATGCCGACGCCAGATCGGTCACTACAGTCCAGCACAGAGGTCATGCCGACACCAGAGCGGTCACTACAGTCCAGCACAGAGGTCATGCCGACGCCAGAGCGGTCACTACAGTCCAGCACAGAGGTCATGCCGTCACCAGACCGGTCACTACAGTCCAGCACAGAGGTCATGCCGACACCAGAGCGGTCACTACAGTCCAGCACAGAGGTCATGCCGACACCAGACCGGTCACTACAGTCCAGCACAGAGGTCAAGCCGACACCAGAGCGGTCTCTACAGTCCAGAACAGAGGTCATGCCGACACCAGAGCGGTCACTACAGTCCAGCACAGAGGTCATGCCGACACCAGAGCGGTCTCTACAGTCCAGCACAGAGGTCATGCCGACACCAGAGCGGTCACTACAGTCCAGCACAGAGGTCATGCCGACACCAGAGCGGTCTCTACAGTCCAGCACAGAGGTCATGCCGACACCAGACCGGTCACTACAGTCCAGCACAGAGGTCAAGCCGACACCAGACCGGTCTCTACAGTCCAGCACAGAGGTCATGCCGACACCAGAGCGGTCACTACAGTCCAGCACAGAGGTCAAGCCGACACCAGACCGGTCTCTACAGTCCAGCACAGAGGTCATGCCGACACCAGACCGGTCACTACAGTCCAGAACAGAGGTCATGCCGACGCCAGACCGGTCACTACAGTCCAGAACAGAGGTCATGCCGACACCAGAGCGGTCTCTACAGTCCAGCACAGAGGTCATGCCGACACCAGAGCGGTCACTACAGTCCAGCACAGAGGTCATGCCGACACCAGACCGGTCACTACAGTCCAGCAGAGAGGTCATGCCGACACCAGACCGGTCACTACAGTCCAGCACAGAGGTCATGCCGACACCAGACCGGTCACTACAGTCCAGCACAGAGGTCATGCCGACACTAGACCGGTCAATACAGTCCAGCAGAGAGGTCATGCCGACACCAGACCGGTCACTACAGTCCAGCAGAGAGGTCATGCCGACACCAGACCGGTCACTACAGTCCAGCAGAGAGGTCATGCCGACACCAGACCGGTCACTACAGTCCAGCACAGAGGTCATGCTGACGCCAGACCGGTCACTACAGTCCAGCACAGAGGTCATGCCGACGCCAGACCGGTCACTACAGTCCAGCACAGAGGTCATGCCGACGCCAGACCGGTCACTACAGTCCAGCACAGAGGTCATGCTGACACCAGAGCGGTCACTACAGTCCAGCACAGAGGTCATGCTGACGCCAGAGCGGTCACTACAGTCCAGCACAGAGGTCATGCTGACACCAGAGCGGTCACTACAGTCCAGCACAGAGGTCATGCTGACACCAGACCGGTCACTACAGTCCAGCACAGAGGTCATGCTGACGCCAGAGCGGTCACTACAGTCCAGCACAGAGGTCATGCTGACGCCAGAGCGGTCACTACAGTCCAGCACAGAGGTCATGCTGACACCAGAGCGGTCACTACAGTCCAGCACAGAGGTCATGCTGACACCAGACCGGTCACTACAGTCCAGCACAGAGGTCATGCTGACACCAGAGCGGTCACTACAGTCCAGCACAGAGGTCATGCTGACACCAGACCGGTCACTACAGTCCAGCACAGAGGTCATGCCGACACCAGAGCGGTCACTACAGTCCAGCACAGAGGTCATGCCGACACCAGAGCGGTCACTACAGTCCAGCACAGAGGTCATGCCGACACCAGAGCGGTCACTACAGTCCAGCACAGAGGTCATGCCGACACCAGACCGGTCACTACAGTCCAGCACAGAGGTCATGCCGACACCAGACCGGTCACTACAGTCCAGCACAGAGGTCATGCCGACACCAGACCGGTCACTACAGTCCAGCACAGAGGTCATGCCGACACCAGACCGGTCTCTACAGTCCAGCACAGAGGTCATGCCGACGCCAGATCGGTCACTACAGTCCAGCACAGAGGTCATGCCGACACCAGAGCGGTCACTACAGTCCAGCACAGAGGTCATGCCGACGCCAGAGCGGTCACTACAGTCCAGCACAGAGGTCATGCCGTCACCAGACCGGTCACTACAGTCCAGCACAGAGGTCATGCCGACACCAGAGCGGTCACTACAGTCCAGCACAGAGGTCATGCCGACACCAGACCGGTCACTACAGTCCAGCACAGAGGTCAAGCCGACACCAGAGCGGTCTCTACAGTCCAGAACAGAGGTCATGCCGACACCAGAGCGGTCACTACAGTCCAGCACAGAGGTCATGCCGACACCAGAGCGGTCTCTACAGTCCAGCACAGAGGTCATGCCGACACCAGAGCGGTCACTACAGTCCAGCACAGAGGTCATGCCGACACCAGAGCGGTCTCTACAGTCCAGCACAGAGGTCATGCCGACACCAGACCGGTCACTACAGTCCAGCACAGAGGTCAAGCCGACACCAGACCGGTCTCTACAGTCCAGCACAGAGGTCATGCCGACACCAGAGCGGTCACTACAGTCCAGCACAGAGGTCAAGCCGACACCAGACCGGTCTCTACAGTCCAGCACAGAGGTCATGCCGACACCAGACCGGTCACTACAGTCCAGAACAGAGGTCATGCCGACGCCAGACCGGTCACTACAGTCCAGAACAGAGGTCATGCCGACACCAGAGCGGTCTCTACAGTCCAGCACAGAGGTCATGCCGACACCAGAGCGGTCACTACAGTCCAGCACAGAGGTCATGCCGACACCAGACCGGTCACTACAGTCCAGCACAGAGGTCATGCCGACACCAGACCGGTCACTACAGTCCAGAACAGAGGTCATGCCGACACCAGAGCGGTCTCTACAGTCCAGCACAGAGGTCATGCCGACACCAGAGCGGTCTCTACAGTCCAGAACAGAGGTCATGCCGACACCAGACCGGTCACTACAGTCCAGAACAGAGGTCATGCCGACGCCAGACCGGTCACTACAGTCCAGAACAGAGGTCATGCCGACACCAGAGCGGTCACTACAGTCCAGCACAGAGGTCATGCCGACACCAGAGCGGTCACTAAAGTCCAGAACAGAGGTCATGCCGACGCCAGACCGGTCACTACAGTCCAGCACAGAGGTCATGCCGACACCAGACCGGTCACTACAGTCCACAGAGGTCATGCCGACGCCAGAGCGGTCACTACAGTCCAGCACAGAGGTCATGCCGACACCAGACCGGTCACTACAGTCCAGCACAGAGGTCATGCCGACGCCAGACCGGTCACTACAGTCCAGCACAGAGGTCATGCCGACACCAGACCGGTCACTACAGTCCAGCACAGAGGTCATGCCGACACAAGACCGGTCACTACAGTCCAGCACAGAGGTCATGCCGACACCAGAGCGGTCACTACAGTCCAGCACAGAGGTCATGCCGACACCAGAGCGGTCACTACAGTCCAGAACAGAGGTCATGCCGACGCCAGACCGGTCACTACAGTCCAGCACAGAGGTCATGCCGACACCAGAGCGGTCACTACAGTCCAGCACAGAGGTCATGCCGACACCAGAGCGGTCACTACAGTCCAGCACAGAGGTCATGCCGACACCAGACCGGTCTCTACAGTCCAGCACAGAGGTCATGCCGACGCCAGAGCGGTCACTACAGTCCAGCACAGAGGTCATGCCGACACCAGAGCGGTCACTACAGTCCAGCACAGAGGTCATGCCGACGCCAGAGCGGTCACTACAGTCCAGCACAGAGGTCATGCCGACGCCAGACCGGTCTCTACAGTCCAGCACAGAGGTCATGCCGACACCAGAGCGGTCCCTACAGTCCAGCACAGAGGTCATGCCGACGCCAGAGCGGTCACAACAGTCCAGCACAGAGGTCATGCTGACACCAGAGCGGTCACTACAGTCCAGCACAGAGGTCATGCTGACACCAGACCGGTCACTACAGTCCAGCACAGAGGTCATGCCGACACCAGACCGGTCACTACAGTCCAGCACAGAGGTCAAGCCGACACCAGAGCGGTCTCTACAGTCCAGAACAGAGGTCATGCCGACACCAGAGCGGTCACTACAGTCCAGCACAGAGGTCATGCCGACACCAGAGCGGTCTCTACAGTCCAGCACAGAGGTCATGCCGACACCAGAGCGGTCACTACAGTCCAGCACAGAGGTCATGCCGACACCAGAGCGGTCTCTACAGTCCAGCACAGAGGTCATGCCGACACCAGACCGGTCACTACAGTCCAGCACAGAGGTCAAGCCGACACCAGACCGGTCTCTACAGTCCAGCACAGAGGTCATGCCGACACCAGAGCGGTCACTACAGTCCAGCACAGAGGTCAAGCCGACACCAGACCGGTCTCTACAGTCCAGCACAGAGGTCATGCCGACACCAGACCGGTCACTACAGTCCAGAACAGAGGTCATGCCGACGCCAGACCGGTCACTACAGTCCAGAACAGAGGTCATGCCGACACCAGAGCGGTCTCTACAGTCCAGCACAGAGGTCATGCCGACACCAGAGCGGTCACTACAGTCCAGCACAGAGGTCATGCCGACACCAGACCGGTCACTACAGTCCAGCAGAGAGGTCATGCCGACACCAGACCGGTCACTACAGTCCAGCACAGAGGTCATGCCGACACCAGACCGGTCACTACAGTCCAGCACAGAGGTCATGCCGACACTAGACCGGTCAATACAGTCCAGCAGAGAGGTCATGCCGACACCAGACCGGTCACTACAGTCCAGCAGAGAGGTCATGCCGACACCAGACCGGTCACTACAGTCCAGCAGAGAGGTCATGCCGACACCAGACCGGTCACTACAGTCCAGCACAGAGGTCATGCTGACGCCAGACCGGTCACTACAGTCCAGCACAGAGGTCATGCCGACGCCAGACCGGTCACTACAGTCCAGCACAGAGGTCATGCCGACGCCAGACCGGTCACTACAGTCCAGCACAGAGGTCATGCTGACACCAGAGCGGTCACTACAGTCCAGCACAGAGGTCATGCTGACGCCAGAGCGGTCACTACAGTCCAGCACAGAGGTCATGCTGACACCAGAGCGGTCACTACAGTCCAGCACAGAGGTCATGCTGACACCAGACCGGTCACTACAGTCCAGCACAGAGGTCATGCTGACGCCAGAGCGGTCACTACAGTCCAGCACAGAGGTCATGCTGACGCCAGAGCGGTCACTACAGTCCAGCACAGAGGTCATGCTGACACCAGAGCGGTCACTACAGTCCAGCACAGAGGTCATGCTGACACCAGACCGGTCACTACAGTCCAGCACAGAGGTCATGCTGACACCAGAGCGGTCACTACAGTCCAGCACAGAGGTCATGCTGACACCAGACCGGTCACTACAGTCCAGCACAGAGGTCATGCCGACACCAGAGCGGTCACTACAGTCCAGCACAGAGGTCATGCCGACACCAGAGCGGTCACTACAGTCCAGCACAGAGGTCATGCCGACACCAGAGCGGTCACTACAGTCCAGCACAGAGGTCATGCCGACACCAGACCGGTCACTACAGTCCAGCACAGAGGTCATGCCGACACCAGACCGGTCACTACAGTCCAGCACAGAGGTCATGCCGACACCAGACCGGTCACTACAGTCCAGCACAGAGGTCATGCCGACACCAGACCGGTCTCTACAGTCCAGCACAGAGGTCATGCCGACGCCAGATCGGTCACTACAGTCCAGCACAGAGGTCATGCCGACACCAGAGCGGTCACTACAGTCCAGCACAGAGGTCATGCCGACGCCAGAGCGGTCACTACAGTCCAGCACAGAGGTCATGCCGTCACCAGACCGGTCACTACAGTCCAGCACAGAGGTCATGCCGACACCAGAGCGGTCACTACAGTCCAGCACAGAGGTCATGCCGACACCAGACCGGTCACTACAGTCCAGCACAGAGGTCAAGCCGACACCAGAGCGGTCTCTACAGTCCAGAACAGAGGTCATGCCGACACCAGAGCGGTCACTACAGTCCAGCACAGAGGTCATGCCGACACCAGAGCGGTCTCTACAGTCCAGCACAGAGGTCATGCCGACACCAGAGCGGTCACTACAGTCCAGCACAGAGGTCATGCCGACACCAGAGCGGTCTCTACAGTCCAGCACAGAGGTCATGCCGACACCAGACCGGTCACTACAGTCCAGCACAGAGGTCAAGCCGACACCAGACCGGTCTCTACAGTCCAGCACAGAGGTCATGCCGACACCAGAGCGGTCACTACAGTCCAGCACAGAGGTCAAGCCGACACCAGACCGGTCTCTACAGTCCAGCACAGAGGTCATGCCGACACCAGACCGGTCACTACAGTCCAGAACAGAGGTCATGCCGACGCCAGACCGGTCACTACAGTCCAGAACAGAGGTCATGCCGACACCAGAGCGGTCTCTACAGTCCAGCACAGAGGTCATGCCGACACCAGAGCGGTCACTACAGTCCAGCACAGAGGTCATGCCGACACCAGACCGGTCACTACAGTCCAGCACAGAGGTCATGCCGACACCAGACCGGTCACTACAGTCCAGAACAGAGGTCATGCCGACACCAGAGCGGTCTCTACAGTCCAGCACAGAGGTCATGCCGACACCAGAGCGGTCTCTACAGTCCAGAACAGAGGTCATGCCGACACCAGACCGGTCACTACAGTCCAGAACAGAGGTCATGCCGACGCCAGACCGGTCACTACAGTCCAGAACAGAGGTCATGCCGACACCAGAGCGGTCACTACAGTCCAGCACAGAGGTCATGCCGACACCAGAGCGGTCACTAAAGTCCAGAACAGAGGTCATGCCGACGCCAGACCGGTCACTACAGTCCAGCACAGAGGTCATGCCGACACCAGACCGGTCACTACAGTCCACAGAGGTCATGCCGACGCCAGAGCGGTCACTACAGTCCAGCACAGAGGTCATGCCGACACCAGACCGGTCACTACAGTCCAGCACAGAGGTCATGCCGACGCCAGACCGGTCACTACAGTCCAGCACAGAGGTCATGCCGACACCAGACCGGTCACTACAGTCCAGCACAGAGGTCATGCCGACACAAGACCGGTCACTACAGTCCAGCACAGAGGTCATGCCGACACCAGAGCGGTCACTACAGTCCAGCACAGAGGTCATGCCGACACCAGAGCGGTCACTACAGTCCAGAACAGAGGTCATGCCGACGCCAGACCGGTCACTACAGTCCAGCACAGAGGTCATGCCGACACCAGAGCGGTCACTACAGTCCAGCACAGAGGTCATGCCGACACCAGAGCGGTCACTACAGTCCAGCACAGAGGTCATGCCGACACCAGACCGGTCTCTACAGTCCAGCACAGAGGTCATGCCGACGCCAGAGCGGTCACTACAGTCCAGCACAGAGGTCATGCCGACACCAGAGCGGTCACTACAGTCCAGCACAGAGGTCATGCCGACGCCAGAGCGGTCACTACAGTCCAGCACAGAGGTCATGCCGACGCCAGACCGGTCTCTACAGTCCAGCACAGAGGTCATGCCGACACCAGAGCGGTCCCTACAGTCCAGCACAGAGGTCATGCCGACGCCAGAGCGGTCACAACAGTCCAGCACAGAGGTCATGCTGACACCAGAGCGGTCACTACAGTCCAGCACAGAGGTCATGCTGACACCAGACCGGTCACTACAGTCCAGCACAGAGGTCATGCCGACACCAGAGCGGTCACTACAGTCCAGCACAGAGGTCATGCCGACACCAGACCGGTCACTACAGTCCAGCACAGAGGTCATGCTGACACCAGACCGGTCACTACAGTCCAGCACAGAGGTCATGCCGACACCAGAGCGGTCACTACAGTCCAGCACAGAGGTCATGCCGACACCAGAGCGGTCACTACAGTCCAGCACAGAGGTCATGCCGACACCAGACCGGTCACTACAGTCCAGCACAGAGGTCATGCCGACGCCAGAGCGGTCACTACAGTCCAGCACAGAGGTCATGCCGACGCCAGACCGGTCTCTACAGTCCAGCACAGAGGTCATGCTGACACCAGACCGGTCTCTACAGTCCAGCACAGAGGTCATGCCGACGCCAGAGCGGTCCCTACAGTCCAGCACAGAGGTCATGCCGACGCCAGAGCGGTCACAACAGTCCAGCACAGAGGTCATGCCGACACCAGACCGGTCACTACAGTCCAGCACAGAGGTCATGCCGACACCAGAGCGGTCACTACAGTCCAGCACAGAGGTCAAGCCGACGCCAGAGCGGTCACTACAGTCCAGCACAGAGGTCAAGCCGACACCAGAGCGGTCACTACAGTCCAGCACAGAGGTCATGCCGACACCAGACTGGTCTCTACTGAGAGACAAACCAACAGAACCAGTGATGGACAAACACAGGACATTACACAAACACCAAAGAGCAACTGAAGCCCTGAAACACTCCTGAAGTTAAACCAGCACGAGTGCATACAGTGTGTGTGAGGTGTGGAGACCCAAACCTGTATAACAAATAAATTAATAATTTTTTTTAAATACTTCAATATTGCCACGACAAAGCCACTCATACTGATACAGCATCAAACACACAAATACATTAATATAATTAAACCAACAAATAAATCTATTAATTAAATAAGTAAAACAATTAATGAATATATTTATTTCTTGATTCATTTAATTTTACACAAAAAATAAAAAATTTAAATAATTAAATATTTAAACGAATTAAACATAATTAACAGGATATTTTTATATTTATTTTTAATTTATTTAATTATATTAATATATATTATTTAATTAAACAACTAAAAATAAATAATTATAAATTAAAATAAATAAATAAAGTATTTATTTAGAAAGAAAGGACAAATAAATACAAGTAAACTAATGTATTAATAAATAAATAAAAATAATAAATAAATACATTTATTTTAAAATTAATTTAAATATATTTATATGTTATTTAATTAAACACATAAATAAATTAATATAAATTAAAATAAATACATTGAGTATTTATTTAGAAAGAAAGGAAAAATAAATACACAAACAAACTAATGTATTAAAAACAAACAAACAAACAAATTTAATAAATAAATACATTTATTTTAAAATTTATTTAATTATATTTATATTTTATTTAATTAAACACATAAATAAATACATATAAATTAAAATAAATTCATTAATAAGTATTTATTTAGAAAGAAAGGAAAAATAAATACACAAACTAATGTATTAAAAATAAATTAATAGAATAAATTAATATAAATGAAATGGGCTGTCAAAAGATTAATCGCGATTAATCGCATCCAAAATAAAAGTTTGTGTTTACATAATATTATGTGTAATATATGTAATATATAATTAATATATGTGTGTGTACTCTGTTAATTATTATTTTTATATAAATACACACACAAGCATGTATATATTTAAGACATTTTTGCATGTATATACTGTATATACATTTATATAATCTATAATATATATAAATATAAATGTTTTATATATAAAAATAATATTTTTTTCTTAAATATATACATGCTTGTGTGTGTATTTATATATAAATAATAACTAACAGAGTACACACACATATATTATGTAAACACAAACTTTATTTTGGATGCGATTAATCTTTTGACAGCCCTAAAATTTAAATAAATACATTTTATTTATAATCAATGGACACTATTCAAATTCCCAAGTTAATGTTTATTTTTATTTTACTGATTTGCAATGTTGAATAATTTTGAGACCACAATTTTCCAGAAATAGAAACAGTTGCATGTTGTGCTTCATCATCATCAGTCCGGTGCTAAAGTAAACTCTAAATAAACTAAATTTAATGGAAAAGAAGTGAATTGCATACGTTTGATCAAATCCCTTATTCCTTTACATATCTTCCCATTATCCCATGTATTGCTCATTGTTGATTTCTGCAGGTATGCGCGCACACGTATGATCTGAGGACATGTTTCTGATGGAATAATGAATGTCGCAGCTTTAATCTGAAGTAACCATCATTATAATCCTCAGTAATTCCCCTTCGCATGTAGGAGCGGCCGGCCATGACTCAAGGCCGTGATGCCCAATAAAGGGACATTAAAGTGGTTTCCATGACGACAGAGACAATCCACAGTCGGCCAATTAGGTTGAGAGCAGCGGCGGGCGAGTGAGCGAGGGACGAGAGAGAGAGAGAGAGAGAGAGAGAGAGAGAGAGAGAGAGAGAGAGAGAGAGAGAGAGAGAGAGAGAGAGAGAGTGAGAGAGAGAGAGAGAGAGAGAGAGAGAGAGAGAGAGAGAGAGACTTCAACTTCCCACAACAATCAGGCCCAGACACATCTTCATCACGGCT
>NC_137116.1:14076075-14093575 GCF_949357685.1 Gobio gobio
GTGTGTGTGTGTGTGTGTGTGTGTGTGTGTGTGTGTGTATGTATGAATGTGCGTGTGTGTATGAATATGTGTGTGTATGTATTTGTGTGTGTGTATGTGTGTGTGTGTATATGTGTATGAATATGCGTGTGTGTATGTGTGTGTATGAATGTGTATGAATGTACATTCAGACTTTGTTCAGACTTGTGGATTCATCACAAAGAGAACCAGCTACTTTTATGAAATATTCCATAATTGTGCAATATTTGGGATAAAATCAACCAGAACCAATATTCTAAAACATCCTTGATACCAAACACTTTTATAAATTTATACTCTCCACTAGACCCCTGAAGGTGTGCTGTGATATCCAGCACCAAGATGCTAGCAGCAGATCCTTTAAGTCCTGTAAGTTGCGAGGCGGGGCCTCCATGGATCGGACTTGTTTGTTCAGCTCATCCCACAGATGCTCGATTGGATTGAGTTCTGGGGAATTTGGACTCAAACTTGTTGTTGTGCTCCTCAAACCATTCCTGAAGCATTTGTGCTTTGTGGCGGCTATCTATCAGAACCAGCATTAACTTCTTGAGCAGTTTGAGCTCCAGTAGCTCATCTGTTTGATCGGACCACACAGGCATCAATAAGCCTCGGCCGCCCATGACCCTGTGGCCGGTTCTCCACTGGTCCTTCATGACCCTGTGGCCGGTTCTCCACTGGTCCTTCATGACCCTGTGGCCGGTTCTCCACTGGTCCTTCATGACCCTGTGGCCGGTTCTCCACTGGTCCTCCATGACCCTGTGGCCGGTTCTCCACTGGTCCTTCATGACCCTGTGGCCGGTTCTCCACTGGTCCTTCATGACCCTGTGGCCGGTTCTCCACTGGTCCTTCATGACCCTGTGGCCGGTTCTCCACTGGTCCTTCATGACCCTGTGGCCGGTTCTCCACTGGTCCTCCATGACCCTGTGGCCGGTTCTCCACTGGTCCTTCATGACCCTGTGGCCGGTTCTCCACTGGTCCTTCATGACCCTGTGGCCGGTTCTCCACTGGTCCTTCATGACCCTGTGGCCGGTTCTCCACTGGTCCTCCATGACCCTGTGGCCGGTTCTCCACTGGTCCTTCATGACCCTGTGGCCGGTTCTCCACTGGTCCTTCATGACCCTGTGGCCGGTTCTCCACTGGTCCTCCATGACCCTGTGGCCGGTTCTCCACTGGTCCTCCATGACCCTGTGGCCGGTTCTCCACTGGTCCTTCATGACCCTGTGGCCGGTTCTCCACTGGTCCTTCATGACCCTGTGGCCGGTTCTCCGCTGGTCCTTCATGACCCTGTGGCCGGTTCTCCGCTGGTCCTTCATGACCCTGTGGCCGGTTCTCCAGTGGTCCTTCATGACCCTGTGGCCGGTTCTCCGCTGGTCCTCCATGACCCTGTGGCCGGTTCTCCACTGGTCCTCCATGACCCTGTGGCCGGTTCTCCACTGGTCCTTCATGACCCTGTGGCCGGTTCTCCACTGGTCCTTCATGACCCTGTGGCCGGTTCTCCACTGGTCCTCCATGACCCTGTGGCCGGTTCTCCACTGGTCCTTCATGACCCTGTGGCCGGTTCTCCACTGGTCCTTCATGACCCTGTGGCCGGTTCTCCACTGGTCCTTCATGACCCTGTGGCCGGTTCTCCACTGGTCCTTCATGACCCTGTGGCCGGTTCTCCACTGGTCCGTCATGACCCTGTGGCCGGTTCTCCACTGGTCCTTCATGACCCTGTGGCCGGTTCTCCACTGGTCCTCCATGACCCTGTGGCCGGTTCTCCACTGGTCCTCCATGACCCTGTGGCCGGTTCTCCACTGGTCCTCCATGACCCTGTGGCCGGTTCTCCACTGGTCCTTCATGACCCTGTGGCCGGTTCTCCACTGGTCCTTCATGACCCTGTGGCCGGTTCTCCACTGGTCCTTCATGACCCTGTGGCCGGTTCTCCACTGGTCCTTCATGACCCTGTGGCCGGTTCTCCACTGGTCCTCCATGACCCTGTGGCCGGTTCTCCACTGGTCCTCCATGACCCTGTGGCCGGTTCTCCACTGGTCCTTCATGACCCTGTGGCCGGTTCTCCACTGGTCCTTCATGACCCTGTGGCCGGTTCTCCACTGGTCCTTCATGACCCTGTGGCCAGTTCTCCACTGGTCCTCCATGACCCTGTGGCCGGTTCTCCACTGGTCCTTCATGACCCTGTGGCCGGTTCTCCACTGGTCCTTCATGACCCTGTGGCCGGTTCTCCACTGGTCCTCCATGACCCTGTGGCCGGTTCTCCACTGGTCCTTCATGACCCTGTGGCCGGTTCTCCACTGGTCCTTCATGACCCTGTGGCCGGTTCTCCACTGGTCCTTCATGACCCTGTGGCCGGTTCTCCACTGGTCCTTCATGACCCTGTGGCCGGTTCTCCACTGGTCCTTCATGACCCTGTGGCCGGTTCTCCACTGGTCCTTCATGACCCTGTGGCCGGTTCTCCACTGGTCCTCCATGACCCTGTGGCCGGTTCTCCACTGGTCCTCCATGACCCTGTGGCCGGTTCTCCACTGGTCCTCCATGACCCTGTGGCCGGTTCTCCACTGGTCCTTCATGACCCTGTGGCCGGTTCTCCACTGGTCCTTCATGACCCTGTGGCCGGTTCTCCACTGGTCCTTCATGACCCTGTGGCCGGTTCTCCACTGGTCCTTCATGACCCTGTGGCCGGTTCTCCACTGGTCCTTCATGACCCTGTGGCCGGTTCTCCACTGGTCCTTCATGACCCTGTGGCCGGTTCTCCACTGGTCCTTCATGACCCTGTGGCCGGTTCTCCACTGGTCCTTCATGACCCTGTGGCCGGTTCTCCACTGGTCCTTCATGACCCTGTGGCCGGTTCTCCACTGGTCCTTCATGACCCTGTGGCCGGTTCTCCACTGGTCCTTCATGACCCTGTGGCCGGTTCTCCACTGGTCCTTCATGACCCTGTGGCCGGTTCTCCACTGGTCCTTCATGACCCTGTGGCCGGTTCTCCACTGGTCCTTCATGACCCTGTGGCCGGTTCTCCACTGGTCCTTCATGACCCTGTGGCCGGTTCTCCACTGGTCCTTCATGACCCTGTGGCCGGTTCTCCACTGGTCCTTCATGTCCCTGTGGCCGGTTCTCCACTGGTCCTTCCTTGGAGCACTTTTGATAGAGACTGACCACTGCAGACCGGGAACACCCCACAAGAGCTGCAGTTTTGGAGATTTGTATTTATTTATTTATTTGGATGGGACAATGCATATTGATGAACGTACAATATAAATTGACGTAAATACACCGGATTTAGCACAAAGCTGATTTCCATCCGTAGTCCCAGACATGGATAAACAAACAAAAACAAACATATAAAGATAAAAAATGTCAATGCAAAAATAAAATACTACTATATTTCAGATATTAAAAAAGAAAACTATTCCTCTGCATAGTCATCCTAAAGTGCTTATTACAAATACACCTATTTTATTAAAGTGCCAGTGCTTCTCACCTAATGTTCAGGTTTGGTTGTTAATCAGACATCTTTTAAGCTGTTTCTTCAACGAATTAAAAGTGGGGCTTCCTCTAATTAACGTTGGTAAAGTATTCCAACTTGTGCAGCCTTTAATAGATGCGCAAAAGTAGACTTTCTAAATTGTACTTCACAATCACCGCGAACAATTGACCTAGAGCTATCTCACTATTTCTCTTTTTAATAAAATCCCCCAGGGCCGGTGAGGGCCATTCCATTCATAGATCTATATATAAGACTATAGTTTTAAACACTTTTAAGTTTTCAAAGCTTAGGAGCTGATACTTCTCTCAAATTAAACAATGGTGAAATGACTGTGGTTTCCTACAATCTAAAAAAAAAGGTTCTATATTGCACCAAAAATGGTTCTTG
Source organism: Gobio gobio (assembly GCF_949357685.1). Taxonomy (NCBI): domain Eukaryota; kingdom Metazoa; phylum Chordata; class Actinopteri; order Cypriniformes; family Gobionidae; genus Gobio; species Gobio gobio. The sequence goes on from NC_137116.1 coordinate 14,079,965, forward strand.
GCTCGTAATCATAGGGGAACCTTTTTTAGTGCTATATAGCACCTCTGAAGAACCGCTGAAGAACCACTGAAGCACTAAAAAAGGTTCCCCTACGAGCCAAGAACCATTTTTGGTGCCATTTAGAACCTTTTTTTTTTTTTTAGAGTACACCTTAACTGCTTTTTTGTAGAGTTGATCAATGGTTTTTAGTGCAGTGACCCCAGCAAATGCCCAGACTGTAAATCAGTGTTCGATATGTAAAATAGTCATACAATGTAGGTTGGATTTAGCCGCCTCTGTTGTAATAAAGGGCCTTATTTGTTTGTAATTTTGTAGATTATATTTTATTGTGGACCCACTTTATATTAGGTGGCCTTAACTACTATGTACTAACATTTTAATTAATCAATTGATACTATGCACTTATTGTGTACATAAATGTTTTTACATTGTACTTCCATTTAAAAAAATACCTGCATGTAATTACATCTGTAGTTAATTTCTGTAGTTACATTTGTAATTACACAGTTGACATTTTTCTTACACCAAACCCTACCCTTAAACTTACCCATACCACCACACCTGTCCATAACTTTACCCTTAAACTTACCCATACCACCACACCTGTCCATAACCCTACCCTTAAACTTACCCATACCCCCACACCTGTCCCTAACCCTACCCTTAAACTTACTCATACCCCCACACCTGTCCCTAACCCTACCCTTAAACTTACTCATACCCCCACACCTGTCCCTAACCCTACCCTTAAACTTACTCATACCCCCACACCTGTCCATAACTTTACCCTTAAACTTACTCATACCCCCACACCTGTCCCTAACCCTACCCTTAAACTTACTCATACCCCCACACCTGTCCATAACCCTACCCTTAAACTTACCCATACCCCCACACCTGTCCCTAACCCTACCCTTAAACTTACTCATACCACCACACCTGTCCCTAACCCTACCCTTAAACTTACTCATACCCCCACACCTGTCCCTAACCCTACCCTTAAACTTACTCATACCCCCACACCTGTCCATAACTTTACCCTTAAACTTACCCATACCCCCACACCTGTCCCTAACCCTACCCTTAAACTTACTCATACCACCACACCTGTCCCTAACCCTACCCTTAAACTTACTCATACCCCCACACCTGTCCCTAACCCTACCCTTAAACTTACTCATACCCCCACACCTGTCCATATCTTTACCCTTAAACTTACTCATACCACCACACCTGTCCCTAACCCTAACCTTAAACTTACCCATACCACCACACCTGTCCCTAACCCTACCCTTAAACTTACTCATACCCCCACACCTGTCCCTAACCCTACCCTTAAACTTACTCATACCCCCACACCTGTCCCTAACCCTACCCTTAAACTTACTCATACCCCCACACCTGTCCCTAAGCCTACCCTTAAACTTACTCACACCCCCACACCTGTCCCTAACCCTACCTTTAAACTTACTCACACCACCACACCTGTCCCTAACCCTACCTTTAAACTTACTCACACCACCACACCTGTCCCTAACCCTACCCTTAAACTTACCCACACCACCACACCTGTCCCTAACCCTACCCTTAAACTTACCCATACCACCACACCTGTCCCTAACCCTACCCTTAAACTTACCCACACCACCACACCTGTCCCTAACCCTACCCTTAAACTTACTCACACCACCACACCTGTCCCTAACCCTACCCTTAAACTTACTCACACCACCACACCTGTCCCTAACCCTACCCTTAAACTTACTCACACCACCACACCTGTCCCTAAGCCTACCCTTAAACTTACCCATACCACCACACCTGTCCCTAACCCTACCCTTAAACTTACTTATACCCCCACACCTGTCCCTAAGCCTACCCTTAAACTTACTCATACCCCCACACCTGTCCCTAACCCTACCCTTAAACTTACTCACACCACCACACCTGTCCCTAACCCTACCCTTAAACTTACTCATACCCCCACACCTGTCCCTAAGCCTACCCTTAAACTTACCCATACCACCACACCTGTCCCTAACCCTACCCTTAAACTTACTCACACCACCACACCTGTCCCTAAACCTACCCTTAAACTTACTCATACCCCCACACCTGTCCATAACCCTACCCTTAAACTTACTCATACCCCCACACCTGTCCCTAACCCTACCCTTAAACTTACTCATACCACCACACCTGTCCCTAACCCTACCCTTAAACTTACCCATACCACCACACCTGTCCCTAACCCTACCCTTAAACTTACTCATACCCCCACACCTGTCCCTAAGCCTACCCTTAAACTTACCCATACCACCACACCTGTCCCTAACCCTACCCTTAAACTTACTCATACCCCCACACCTGTCCCTAACCCTACCCTTAAACTTACTCATACCCCCACACCTGTCCCTAACCCTACCCTTAAACTTACTCATACCCCCACACCTGTCCCTAACCCTACCCTTAAACTTACCCATACCACCACACCTGTCCCTAAGCCTACCCTTAAACTTACCCATACCACCACACCTGTCCCTAACCCTACCCTTAAACTTACTCACACCACCACACCTGTCCCTAACCCTACCCTTAAACTTACCCACACCACCACACCTGTCCCTAACCCTACCCTTAAACTTACCCATACCACCACACCTGTCCCTAACCCTACCCTTAAACTTACCCACACCACCACACCTGTCCCTAACCCTACCCTTAAACTTACTCACACCACCACACCTGTCCCTAACCCTACCCTTAAACTTACTCACACCACCACACCTGTCCCTAACCCTACCCTTAAACTTACTCACACCACCACACCTGTCCCTAACCCTACCCTTAAACTTACTCATACCACCACACCTGTCCCTAACCCTACCCTTAAACTTACCCATACCACCACACCTGTCCCTAACCCTACCCTTAAACTTACTCATACCCCCACACCTGTCCCTAAGCCTACCCTTAAACTTACCCATACCACCACACCTGTCCCTAACCCTACCCTTAAACTTACTCATACCACCACACCTGTCCATAACCCTACCCTTAAACTTACTCACACCACCACACCTGTCCCTAAACCTACCCTTAAACTTACTCATACCCCCACACCTGTCCATAACCCTACCCTTAAACTTACTCATACCCCCACACCTGTCCCTAACCCTACCCTTAAACTTACCCATACCACCACACCTGTCCCTAACCCTACCCTTAAACTTACTCACACCACCACACCTGTCCCTAAGCCTACCCTTAAACTTACTCATACCCCCACACCTGTCCCTAATCCTACCCTTAAACTTACCCATACCACCACACCTGTCCCTAACCCTACCCTTAAACTTACCCACACCACCACACCTGTCCCTAACCCTACCCTTAAACTTACTCACACCACCACACCTGTCCCTAACTCTACCCTTAAACTTACCCATACCAGCACACCTGTCCCTAACCCTACCCTTAAACTGACCCATACCACCACACCTGTCCCTAACCCTACCCTTAAACTTACTCACACCACCACACCTGTCCCTAAGCCTACCCTTAAACTTACTCATACCCCCACACCTGTCCCTAATCCTACCCTTAAACTTACTCACACCACCACACCTGTCCCTAAACCTACCCTTAAACTTACTCACACCACCACACCTGTCCCTAACCCTACCCTTAAACTTACTCACACCACCACACCTGTCCATAACCCTACCCTTAAACTTACCCACACCACACCTGTCCCTAACTTTACCCTTATCCCACCTCAATATCAGCAAAAGTGTTTTGCAATACAATTTGAACACAGTAAGTACATTATACTTATTTTTTGATGGAAGTACATAGTACTTAAGGCCACCTAATATACAGTGGGGCCTTTATTGTTTTGGATACCTTTTTTATATGTTTTTTAAAGTGAGGTTTGAATCCAGTATAAGTCCAGGAGATGCTCTGACCCAGTCGTCTAGCCATCACAATCTGGCCCTTGTCAAACTCGCTCAAATCCTTACACTTGCCCATTTCTCCTGCTTCTAACACATCAACTCTGAAGACAACATGTTCACTTGCCGCCTAATATATCCCACCCACTAACAGGAGATCATCAGTGTTATTCAGAGTTCATAATGTTATGCCTGATCGGTGTATGCAACTGTAGTGTAACCTTTTACGATGCGTAAAAGTCGATCCCGACAGTGGATGAGATGTGATGAATATTCCTCTCATATACAGGAACATAACAGAGACTTCCGATGATAAACAGCTCGATCATATCCCGCTAACGAACGCTGTGGAGCCGAAGCTGAGTCCGGAGCGCTTCCCAAATGAGCCATCGGGAAGCCATGGTCGTTTCTGTGACCCAATTAAAAGTGAAGGCCGCGTTTGATTGACTTCAGCAACTCGACGTTGTTTACGGTGATCCGAGGCCGGATCTCTCCCTCCGGACGGCCCTCCGAATAACCGAGCCCATTACAGCCAAACCCGGGACAGAAGCTCGCGACGGCGGGATGTGATCGATCGTTAATTGCCACACACTTTGATCACCGGCGTTTATTTTAATGAGCGGCGTACGGAGAGCGGGATATTAGCAGCGTGTTCATTAAACTAATGGATATGAAGAGCTGGAATAAAAGGAGGTGAAATATAAGAGGAGGCTCGGCGTGTCTTTCCCAGATTCCTCGGCCTGGTCTTAATTACGCAAAATATGCCTCAGATGTCGGGCCACGATAAAGATGAACATCCGCCCCAAACAAATTAGTGCTCATTACCGTCGCTATTTCAATAAAGCGACATAAATCACCTGATGAATTCATCGATGTATGAGCCCTTCCCCGCTCACTGCACTGAAGGAAACTCTAAAATCCATACATTTCCTCCGCCTCTGCTCTGAAAACACACAGGCTCACCGCCGGCTGAGCAGATGTAAAGATACAGCTTCAGAATCTGCATGATTTACAAGCGTCCGCATTAATAACTGATCATGTGAACGGCACGACGCAGCCAAAATCATGCATTAAAGCTGCACTATGTAACATTTTTGCAGAAAAATATCCAAACACCACTAGGCCAGATTTGTATATTGTGTTCAGTACTTACAATATCCCAAATATTACTGTTATTATGGTTATTGAACTTAATTTACCTACAGGTGTAGAATTAAGATCTACACATAAATAATATAAAATATAAAATTAAAAAAAGAAATGAATAAAAATCTAAAAATGAATAAAATAGAATTAACATCTGCTCATAACAAAAAATAACACAATAAATAATATAATAAAACAAAAATTAAAATAATAAAAAATAAATGTTATTATTTTATGTAGAATTAACATCTGCTTATAAAATAAAATATAGAAAGAATATAATATAATTAATATATATACACCATATATATATATATATATATATACACTCTAAAAAAAAGGCTTGTAATCATAGGGGAACCTTTTTTAGTGCTATATAGCACCAATTTTGGTGCTTCAGTGGTTCTTCAGCGGTTCTTCAGAGGTGCTATATAGCACCTTAGTCAAAGAACCGGTGAAGAACCTCTGAAGAACCAAAATTGGTGCTATATAGCACTAAAAAAGGTTCCCCTATATTACGAGCCAAGAACCATTTTTGGTGCAATATAGAACCTTTTTTTTTTTTAGAGTGATATATATATATATATATATATATATATATATATATATATATATATATATATATATATATATATATATATATATATATATATATATATATATATATATATATATATATATATATATATATATATATATATATATATATATATATATATATATATATATATAATTTAAATAAAAACAATAAAATCTAATAATATAAAACAAATAAAACAAAATAAAATAAAATCTCATGAAGTGATTATAAGACATTTCCTTTAAGGTAAAAGTTGTGTGGAATTACCAAATCTAATAAGTCAGTATTATTACTGTTGTTACAGTTCTTCATGAGATGACACAACACGACACAATAAGGTTGTTTATAAGGCATTATGCATTATGTATTATAATGCAATATGAATACTCTTATGATGCATTATAAATGCTTTATCTGGTGTTATAATGCATTGTTATCTTATAAAAGTTTACCACAAATACGTAAGTATTATAATGTATTGTAACTATTGTTATGATTATTTATCAGATGGTACAACATATAAGGTTGTTATGCATGTATTATAATGCATTAAGAATACTCTTATGATTCCTAGAAAGTGTCACCGAGTGGAACAAAAACTATCATAAAGTCTTAATAATGTTTATAATATTTTTGAAATGCATTTCTCCATCTTTCTGCGTTCTCAAGCTGTGTTTAGCAGAGCGTCGTCTCGTGTTTCTGCTCTCAGAACATCAGTAATGAATAAAAATGGACTTGTTCAAGTCATTTAGGAAGCAGCAGCAGCTCGTAAAGGACTTTTAATCCAATGTTCCCAGAAAAAGAGTATCCCGAGGGTCAATACAGAGCGAGCAGAGACTCGCAGACATCAACACAATCTCCAACCCATCAGCGCTTGATGCCTTCTCAAGCTGAATATTCCTCTCCAATCCCATTATCTGCGCTCAAACTTCAGGATGAGGATGACTCCAGTGTCTTATCACTGCAAAACCACTGCGTCCAAACTCCTCACAACTACACAAACTCCTCACAACTACACAAACTCCTCACAACTACACAAACGTCTCACAACTACAGACGGACGCAGGAGAAGCGGAGCCATTCATGAGATCAATCCCGAGGGATCCAATCTCAGCGTCCCAGACAGAGAGAGGGAACTTTACAAACACTAGCTTACATCCCATAATCATCTGCCTATGAGTGAGTGATGAGATCAGCTCCTGTGTGTCTGAAGGGATTCGGGAATGAGTCCGAGATCTGATCCGGCCCGGAGAAACACATCCAACACTCCAGGACTTCAGCTATCATACGCTCTATATGGGAATCTCACTACAACAGTCTCATATTTCATCTCAAAATATAAATATATATTATGCTTAAAGAAAATAAAGCCTATGTTTATGACCGTAAAGATTTGTTTGCATTGCAAGATTATTTTCTTGTAAATTTAGGCACTTTTCTTTAAATCACCAGTGCAACAAATACTATCATGACATATAAAGTCTTAATAATATTAATAAAGATTAATATACAAAATGTAAAATCCACAACAAAAAAGGCAGAACCTTTACCATTTCTAATTTCTGTGAATTTTGGGGTGAAATATGAGGTGGACATGAGAGGGTTTGAAAAATGAGAAGAACATCTGCTCAAAAATAAAAAAATGAAATAAAATAAATATAAATTAATACAATTAAAATCAATATAAAATTAAATAAAATTTTAATTATGTATTAAAAAAAACACAGGTGTAGAATTAACATCTGCTCATAAATAAATAAAAAAGATATAAAATAAATAAAAAATTATAAAATTAAATAGATAAAAAAATTATAAAATTAATCAAAATAATTAGAAATTCAATTAAAATAAAATAATATAAAATAAAGCCACTGGTGTAGAATAAACATCTGCTCATAAATAAAATAATAATAAAATTAACTAATAATTAATATAAAATTAAATAAAAATAAAACTATATACTAATCCAATTAAAAAAAAATCATAATTTTTTTTTTATAAAAAATAAAATAATATAAAATAAACCACATGGGTAGAATTAATATCTGTTCATAAATAAAAGGAAATCAATAAAAAATAAATTAAAATAAAATAAAATAAAATAATATAATATAATATAATATAATATAATATAATATAATATAATATAATATAATATAATATAATATAATATAATATAATATAATATAATATAATATAATTAATATAATATAATATATAATATAATATAATTAATATAATATAATATAATTAATATAATATAATATAATATAATATAATATAATATAATATAATATAATATAATATAATATAATATAATATAATATAATATAATATAATATAATATAATATAATATAATATAAAATAAACCCACAGGTGTAGAATTAACATCTGATCATAAAAAATAAATAAAAATTAAATATAATATAATAAAGAAATATATAAATATTTAAAATAAATAAATAAATAAAATAAATATTATAAATAAAATAATAAATAAAATAAAATAAAATATATAAAGACCATACTCATATATCTAAAAATCTAAATACAAATTCATGAGAGGGATTCATGAGATTCAACCAAATATGTAATAAATAGAAATACAAATGATCATCTGCTCTCGCTGGTCAACAAGTGAAACTCTTCAGTCGGTCAGTGTGTGAAAGCACAATAAAGTCTGAAACTGAAGAGAGCAAAAGTGTGTTGTGTTTACAGTGCCCGGATCAGGACAACACAACATGATGAGCTCATGAGAGAATGAAGATCCAGGATCCTCCACACACACACACACACACACACACACACACACACACACACACACACACACACACACACACACACACACACACACACACACACACACACACACACACACACACCTCTGGCGTAAGACCATCTTCAGCACAAACCAGAGAACTTCAGCTAAAAAACCTCCTTCAGATCATCACACAAACACACTGGAGACACGTAATGAGTCCAGCAGAGGATTCTGGGAATGTGTGTGTGTGGCGTGTGGTTTCTGGTGCATTAATCGGTTCATCTGGAAATCTGGATCTTGTGGCTGTGGCATTAATTCAACCTTCATCCTCCCATTAACCTACTTTTCAACAGTGTGTGTAATAAGCCTTCAGGAGTCACGCATCTGCTGAGTTTCTGCAGATCATACTCATTAACATCCATACTTAACAACAGCAAATAACTGCACAATTCAAATAAACATTAACACACACACACACTACAGGTCAAAAGCTTCTGAAAGAGTCTCTTCTGCTCACCAAAGCTGTGTTTATTAGATCATAAATACTGTAAAAACTGTGAAATATTCTAATGTAAATCAGCTGTTCTCTATGTGAATATACAGTAAAGTGTATAGAATAAACCATGTAATATTCTGAGATTCTTCACAGGAAGATTTTAAGAACAGATGCTAATAATATCAAAATGCCCAAATATAAAACTATATACACTATATTGCCGAAAGTATTGGGACGCCCCTCCAAATCCCTGGAGTTAACCTGCTGAGCGTCTCGATCACATGACCACTAAACAGCCAATGAGAAGAGTTCGAGTTCGGCGCAGGTCTCCAGTACGAGCTGTGAATCTCTCGGTGATTTGATTTCATTTAAATCCAGTTAAACAGCGCTGACATAAAGGGTTAGTTCACCCAAAAATGAAAATTGTGTCATTAATGACTGAGCCTCATGTGGTTGGACACCCGTCAGACCTCCGTTCATCTTCAGACACAAATGAAGATATTTTAGTGTAAATCTGATGCTCTGAAAGGCCTCCATTGGCTCAATGCACTTTACACTCTCAAGACCCTTAAAAGACACTAAAGACTAAAGTTACAAAGTCCATCTCACTACAGCGGCTCTACAATAACTTTATGAAGAGACGAGAATAGTTTCTGTGCGCAAAAAAACCCTAAATAACAACTTATATAGTGAGGACGATTTCAAAACACGGCCTCATAAAGCTTCGAAGCGTTATGAATCAGTGAGTCGATTCAGCGGTTCGAAGCGTTATGAATCAGTGAGTCGATTCAGCGGTTTGGATCGCCAAATTTCAGCAGTTTGACACGTGATCCTAATCATGATTCGACTCACTGATTCATAACGCTCTGAACCGCTGAATCGACTCACTGATTCATAACGCTCTGAACCGCTGAATCAACTCACTGATTCATAACGCTCTGAACTGCTGAATCGACTCACTGATTCATAACGCTTCGAAGCTTCATGAGGCCGTGTTTTGAAATCGTCATCACTATATAAGTCGTTATTTAGGGTTTTTTTGCGCACAAAAACTATTCTCGTCTTCATAAAGTTATTGTAGAGCCGCTGTAATGAGATGGACTTTGTATCGACGTCTTTAGTGTCTTTTAAGGGTCTTGAGAGTGTAAAGTGCATTGAGCCAATGGAGGCCTTTCAGAGCATCAGATTTACACTAAAATATCTTCATTTGTGTCTGAAGATGAACGAGGTCTGACGGGTGTCCAACCACATGAGGCTCAGTCATTAATGACACAATTTACATTTTTAGGTGAACTAACCCTTTAATCAACAACACTAACCTGCAAATCAGCTGAGCCGATTTAGTTCAAATACTGTTCAAACAACAATTCACCAACGTTTATCATGGGTTTACTGTGGTAACACTGATTGTAACCGTGGTAATTTGTCAGATTAATATCTAATTTTCTTTAATTTGTAATGTAGACATGTATTAAACGAGAAATAAAGGCCAAATTGGAGACTATTTTGTCATAAACTTGCAGTTTTGTGCATTTGTATTTACATGTTTATACACTAAATACCATAAAGCCATTCTAGATATAGAATTATATATATTTTTTTTTACTTTTTGCCTTGGGTGCACTGCAAAAAATGCTGTCATTGAGTATTTTTGTCTTGTTTCTTGTATAAATATATCTAAAAATTCTTAAATCAAGGTGCATTTACTAGATAAGTTAAATGACATCAGATATTTTTTCTTATTTTTTGGAAAATAAAATGAAATTGAAGTGAGTTTTTGCTTGAAACAGACTAAATTATCTGCCAATGGGGTGAGAAAAATAATGTTTCGGTTTGGAATCTTGTTTCTGTCCCAAACAGAAGATTATTTTTCTAATCCATTAGCAGATAATTTAGTTTGTTTCAAGCAAAAACTCAATTCATTTTGATTTTTCCCCCAAGAATCAAGAAAAAAATATCTTGATTTAAGAATTTGTTGATATTTGGACTGGAAAAAAGACAGAAATACCAAGTAAGAAAAGTATTGTTTGTAGTGTGGTTTTACCTGTGCTAAACTAATTAGAGCACTTGTTAAATTTAACACTAGAATCGCCACGGTGTAAAATTTACCCATGGCTGTTTTTCAAATGTACATCACAGATTTACAATAAAATATCCAAGTCTCCCAGTCACTGACTTTTACTAAAACTGTGTTATTTACAATCCCCTGTTGTTTAAAATTGTTTAGATAAAACCAGATTTAAAAATGCGGCATTTATACCTATAAACGCCAGCGGGTCAAATTTACCCCGATATAATTCCTCTATTTTCGTGCTGTGTTTGAGCAACGCGTCAACAGTCACGTGTTTTAGCCTATTTATAAATGCTCAAACTTTGTATTAATTATAAATTTTTGTTTTGCAATTTTGTATTGAGTATTGTTTGCTACTGTGTAGCTATTTATTCAAGTCTGCCCGTTTCTTGAAAAAAAAAAAAAACATCCGATATGATGGAATGAATAAAACAATTTTCATGATTTTCCCAAGTTTATTGGTGTTGTTCTCTTATTCAAATTATGAATGAACTATACAAATGAATAATTAATTAGGTCAAACTGTGCATATGTTATCCTTATCGTAAGTTGTCATACCTCTTATGCAGTGCTGTGAAATATTATTGTTCTTCATCTTCTTTGTCTATTTAGGGTATTTTAGTCATTTAAATAACGAGTTATCTTAATATGGGATTAATTACGTTTTATTATAATATTACACCACCCAAATATGTATTTATATCTAATTCTCGTCGCCTTTGCAGGCTGGTTTAGCCTATAGTCACCAAAAAGTGATTAGTGTGGCCTGCTTAAAATAGCATAAAACAACAGGACAAAAACATATAGTTGATGACTAAAAATAATCATTTCATGACTCTATACATTACTTTGTGAAGACAGTGGCATATTACGTTTTTTAGCCGTATCAATACAGTAATAATCTGCATGGGTAAATTATAGGTTTTAGGTATACAGCGACCTCTGGCGGTTCTAGTGTTAAATAAGAATAGAGTTCTAACTCACTAATAATATTTAAATTTCACCCATTAAAGGTTTACAGATATTGTTAAATATCTATACATTTACAAATGTCATTTATATATATATATATATACACACACATATATATATATATATATATATATATATATATATATATATATATATATATATATATATATATATATATATAAAATAGAAAAGTATCTACACACACACACACACACACACACACCGGGTTTGTCCACAACATCGAATCCGGCCCCCTTTTAAAAAAGTTTGGACACCTTTGCCTTAAGCGCTCGACAGATAAATCAGGACTCGGATGATCAGATGAAACCACACACACACACACACACACACACACACACACACACATGCCGATGAGAGGCCTGAGACGCTGTAGTGTGGCGTCTTTGGCAGGACGGCTCTTCTGGCAGCAGAACAGAGGCAGAAACATTCGCTACGGGCCACCAGGAAAACCAATCCGTCATTCGTGACATCTCAGGGCGCCGTTCAATCCGAAGCTTTCCATAAAGCGACAAAATTCCCACCGAATGTCTGACATGCTGGCATGAAGAGGCGAGTTACCCGCTCTAAACACTTCCAGAGGTTCAGATCGACCGCAGCGCTCGGCTCAGGCTGATCAACCTGCTCACTGTACACTTATGGATGAGCTCAAATCATATCACACATCTTTTAGGTTCACATCGAGCACTAAAGTGCACCAGTCAGGAGATCTTAAAGGGCCAGTTCGCCTAAAAGTGCTCATTTTCCAGCTGCTCTGTGTCTTTGTTTCCTGTACACAAAAAATGCTTTTCTTACTTAGTATTTTTGTCTTGTTTTCAGTTCGAATATCTAAAAAATCTTACATTAAGAAGCATTTACTAGACAAGCAAAAGTTTTTGTCTTGTTTTGGGGGAAAATAACTCAAAATGAAGTGAGTTTTTGCTTAAAATAAGCTAAATAATCTGCCAATGGGGTAAGCAAAATAATCTTGTTTTCTGTTTGAATTAAGATTATTTTTCTTACCCCATTGGCAGATTATTTAGCTTATTTTAAGCAAAAACTCCTTTCATTTTGAGATATTTTTCCCCAAAACAATACAAAAACTTTTGCTTGTCTAGTAAATGCTTTTTAATGTAAGATTTTGTAGATATTTGGACTGAAAACAACAAAAATACTAAGTAAGAAAAGCATTTTTTGCAGTGTAACTGTGAAAGTCATTTCCTGTGTTCAGATCAGAGGGATCTTCCTTCATCCTCATCCTCATCCATCTCCATCTCCACCCACTGAAGACGACACAGACTAGAGGAAACCTGAGGAGATTCACCCACAGGAAACACCGGCGTAATGAACACACACACACACACACACACGAGTGACGTCTCAGCACGGCTCATGTTCCCGATCTGAGCGAATCAACAGGCAAACGTTCAGTGATCGGTGGACACCTGTGCAATAAGTCCATTCAGGACATTTCCTCACTACTAAATATTCCACGCTCAACTGTTAGTGGGATTATAACAAAGTGGAAGCGATTGGGAACAACAGCAACTCAGCCACAAAGAGTGGGGTCAGCGCATGCTGAGGGTCACAGTCAGAGTCAATAAAGACCTCGTGTGGCCTTCAGATGAGCTCAA
>NC_137116.1:14106075-14108575 GCF_949357685.1 Gobio gobio
TGGTTGCTAGGGTGCTGCTATGCAGTTGCTATGATGTTCTGAATTGTTGTCAGGGTGTTGCTATAGTGTTCTGCGTGATTGCCAGGGTATTGCTATGGTGTTCTGCGTGATTGTCAGGGTGTTGCTATTGTGTATTGGTTAACTAACATAGCATTGCTATACAGTTGCTATGGTTTTCTAGCTGGTTGCTAGGGTGCTGCTATGTGGTTGCTATTATGTTCTGGATGGTTGTCAGGGTGTTGCTATGGTGTTCTGCGTGATTGCCAGGGCATTGCTATGGTGTTTGCTATTGTGTATTGGGTAACTGCTACAGCATTGCTATACAGTTGCTATGGTGTTCTGGCTGGTTGCCAGGGTGTTGCTATGGTGTTCTGGATGGTTGAAAGGGGATTGCTATTGTGTATTGGGTAATTGTCACCACATTGCTACACTGTTGCTATGATGTTCTGGATGGTTGTCAGGGTGTTGCTATGGTGTTCTGCGTGATTACTAGGGTGTTGCTTTGTTGTTCTGCGTGATTGCCAGGGTGTTTGCAATGGTGTTCTGGCTGGTTGCCAGGGTGTTTCTATCGTGTTCTGCGTGATTGTCAGGGTGTTGCTATTGTGTATTGGGTAACTGCCAAGGCATTGCTAAACAATTGCTATGGTGTTCTGGCTGATTGCTAAGGAGCTGCAATGTTATTTGTTATGATGTATTGAATGGTTGTCAGGGTGTTGCTATGGTGTTCTGCGTGATTGCCAGGGTGTTGCTATGGTGTTCTGCATGATTGCTAGGGTGTTGCTATGGTGTTCTGCGTGATTGCCAGGGTGTTGCTAATGTGTATTGGGTAACTGCCATGGCATTGCTATACATTTGCTATGGTGTTCTGGCTGGTTGCTAGGGTGCTGCTATGCCATTTGTTATGATGTTTTGAATGGTTGTCAGGGTGTTGCTATGGTGTTCTGGATGGTTGCCAGGGCGTTGCTATTGTCTATAGGGTAACTGCCATGGCATTGCTATACAGTTGCTATGGTGTTCTGGCTGGTTGCTAGGGTGCTGCTATGCCATTTGTTATGATGTTTTGAATGGTTGTCAGGGTGTTGCTATGGTGTTCTGGATGGTTGCCAGGGCGTTGCTATTGTCTATAGGGTAACTGCCATGGCATTGCTATACAGTTGCTATGGTGTTCTGGCTGGTTGCTAGGGTGCTGCTATGCGGTTGCTATGACGTTCTGGATGGTTGTTACGGTGTTGCTATGGTGTTCCGCGTGCTGCTCTCTAGATGTGGCTCGGGTGTCTCCTTCAATCGCGACGACTTATCAAACATCACTTATCAAAAACAGTGTTAATCGTTTCAGTGTGAGAGTGGAAGCTCTCCAAACATCTGCAGTCCACAACACTAAATCAAACATCAGCACAGGAGATCCAAGAGTCTTTCTGCAGTGGCTCAGACTTCATGAACCAGAACCAGACCATAAGAAGAACACAGACGTTCATGCAGAGGTCAGCCGAGGTCGTCCCTGCAAACCAGACGTCTTTCCTGCATCTGTATTCGGCTCACAGCATCTGTGTGTGCTCGCCGGATTACAGACAAACCGCAAACATTTACACTCCAGGGAATCGAAGCGGATTGAGATGCAACACTGGAGAAGGACACGAGCATCAGGAACGACACAAGAGTCTCAGCAAACACCCTCAGGTCTGACACAAGCCTTTATTCCTGCTGTAAACACTGACTTCAACATCTAAAAACACATGTAGAAAAAATATAAATTGCACAAAATGAAAACAATAATGTAAATATTATTATTATAAGTGCGAATCAAAAAATTAAAAGCGCATTTAAAAAAACATGATTTCAAGCATGATTTCATCTCTTAAATGTCTTGGTGTGTGTTTTAATCAAAATTTAAACTTTTTAAAATCTGATTCCAGCTTTTGATCTCATAATTAGGACTTTTAATCATAATTTAGATTTTTACGCCATAATTTTAACTTTAAATCCAAAATTCGGAATTTTTATCCTAAATTTTTTTTATAAATTAAGTCCTTATTTCAGCTGTTCATCTCACAATGACTTAGCATGTCATATTTTTGACTTTTTAATCTAATGAGGACTTTTAAAATCATATTTCAACATTTATCTTATAATTATGACTTAGAATGTATATTTTCGACTTTTTATCTCACTATTATGAATTTTAAAATCATATATTTGACTTTTTATCTAATAATGAGAACTTTTAAAATCATATTTCAACATTTAACTTATAATTATGACTTAGCATGTCATATTTTTGACATTTTATCTAATAACGAGGACTTTTAAAATCATATTTCAACATTGTATCTTATAATTATGACTTAGCATGTATATTTTTGACTTTTTATCTCACTATTATGCATTTTTAAATAATATATTTGATTTTTTATCTCACTATTATGACTTTTAAAATCACATTTTTGACTTTTAATCTAATAATGAGGACTTTTAAAATCATATTTCAACATTTTACCTTATA
>NC_137116.1:14116075-14118575 GCF_949357685.1 Gobio gobio
CTGCTGTTCTGAGATCAGTGTCCGTGACCCCACAGCCATAACTAATGTACAAACATAAGCAAACAAATAAACATGGACGCATTCATAAGACATAATCGGTATATTAACATATGCATAATGTCTTTCTCAAAGGTCTCATGGCTTTACTGGAGATCTGCAGCCGCTCTTACAGGTGGAAGGACATTTAATTCATATTCAGAGTTTCCCGTCCGATTGAATCTGATTATTAATTATTATAATGCTGCATTTAAACATTGTGTCGTTATACATTACTATTATGATTAATGATAATAAAAACAGACCAAAACATCACAAAGGGCCAGATTCACACAAATCTGCTTCAAGTTAAGAAATTACTAATGAAAAATCATTCAGTTCTCAAATTTTATATAATTTAATTTGATATCATATTGTAATTATATATTATTATACATTTTATATATATTTTTAAATAATAATATATATTAGAGTTATTTTTATAATTTTTATTTTATTGTATTAAATATTTTTTAGACTATTATATCATTTTACAATATTTTTATTATTTTTTATTCATACATTTTTCTTTTATGGTCTATTACATTTACAACATAAATTCTAAAAAAAATAAAAATTATAAGATGTAAAGTGCAATATTTGAAATTTTGAATTTATAAATATATTTATACTATTTCTATTATTATAGTTTATACTTATATATATCACATTGTACTATATTATATATTACATTATTTTATTATTTTACATTATATTATGATATAATAATATAATATAATTAATATATAATAATTATATTATATTATTTCATAATACTTATTTATGGTCTATAAAATATATAATATAAAATGTAAATGTATTACATCTAAAAATTCTTAGAAGTTTGTAAAATTGTTCCTAAGTGCAAATATTATTAATAATATATTTTTTTCATAAGAATAAAATGACAGGCTTTGGTGTTTCTATGATTATATGGCTGTTCTATTTAATATATATATTTATATATATAATTAATTACAGTTAAAGTTAACTATATTAACCCTGCTTAGAATATTACATTATTATAGAGAAACAAATTTAACTATTAAGAAAAAAGATAACATTCTTAAGCTAAAAAATAAGAATAAACGGCTGTTGAGAATAATGAACAGATCTAATCTCTGACTCATCTAAATATGATGAACATCTCTCTTCACATGTTACAATGGAAAAATCATAAATCCTTCCCATCCAGTAAAATCCACAGGGATCTGGTGAAACCCATGAAGGGTTATATATATATATATATGACGCGGTATATGTATTTTCCCCTATGCATGAGCGGGTGTTCACCACATTCTCTCCTGATTGAGAGGAAATACTGCAGTAGATTGACCAGAATGCCCTGTTTTACTCTCATGACGAGTGAATATAGTAGAAAAACTCCACACTAGAGTTAATTCAGGTTTACAAAACCTCACAAAATGATGCTGTGCTGAGACAACAACCAATAAAACACACTCATTACACACACTGAAACATGAATATTAAGATATGAGTTGAGGAAAAATCTAACCCACACTGCCAAAACGAGGAGAAACGCGGAGGAACATTTAAAAGGTCTAATGATATCTTAAATGCATTTAAGAGCACTACAGTCTCTGAACGACACACGTCAGTTTAACACAGAAAGAATAAAGCAGTTAAATATTTGCGTCCTCACAAAGCTGTGTCATTTGTATGTGTTTTAAGGCCTGCCAGTTTGAACACTGAAGCGATTTTAGTCCATCAGATGTGTATTATGTTGAACTAATGCCTGATATATTGTGACAGAAGCTCACACATCACGTGAAGATCACGCGCAGAGAGCAGCGCAGAAACTCATAGTCAACGCGGTCCTGTGATTTATCACTAAAGTAGCAGAAACTCAACCTTATAGATTTTAATACCTTTGAAGTACAAACCACAGCTTCATAATGAATAGAGACAGTATGAGTAATTCACACACACCATCACTCTCTCATTAATGCATTCAGATAAATATAATATATGCCTACTGTGCTAATTCATCTGTATCTGTTAAAAATAATTCAGGTGACTAAAATATAAATGACTAAAACTAAATCAAAATATGCTGTCAAAATTAACACTGGAGGTAGCATATTAAAATCATTCAGACATTGCGTGCCATTGCGATATGCATATTGCGATATGTACATTTGCGATATTTCGATAATTTTGATATATTGCACAGCCCTAATTTGCACTGTGCCAAAAACAAACACGTCCTCAAGCGCCTGTGACCTGAGACACACACTGAGACACACACACTGAGACACACACACTGAGACACACACACTGAGACACACACACTGAGACACACACACTGAGACACACACACACTGAGACACACACACTGAGACACACACACTGAGACACACACATTGAGACACACACACACTGAGACACACACACTGAGACACACACACACTGAGACACACACACACTGAGACACACAGACACT
>NC_137116.1:14123575-14171075 GCF_949357685.1 Gobio gobio
TATTGTTTACATTTTAAATAATATTTAATTAAATATATGTTTTTTAAACTGCTGAAAGGTTGATGAATCTGCTCAAGTCTCTGCTCGTGTTGCGCTGATATGATCTGAGAGATGAATATAATCTATATCTGTGAGTCTGATGATAACCTGCCACATCCTCAGCTCTTCAGGAGAACGGCCATCCCAGATCACATCCCCCATTAAGAGCCGCGGCCCTCCACTCGTCCTCCAGGGGCCGGACGTGAAGGAGCTGTTAAACGGCTGCGCTTCACACACGTTCGTCATGCGCCGAGATGTTGTTCATTAAGTGACATTTACAACAACCCTGAGAGAATGAAGACGCATCCCAGGCCTCAGAGGAGCAGATTCCTCATCTCAGTGTGTGTGTTCAGGGACGTCCCGTCAGCAGGAGCTCATCATTACAGGGAGACTTCAGCCCAAAATCACACCAATCCGTCATCATTTACTCACTCGTGTCCTTCCCAAACCTGGACGACTTCAAAACGGCTCTTTACCATACAATCAGAGTGATCGAGGACGCTCCAAAATAACACACACACACACATACACTCACCTAAAGGATCATTAGGAACACACACTAATACTGTGTTTGACCCACTTTCGCCTTCAGAACTGCCTTAAAGGGTTAGTTCACCCAAAAATGTAAATTCTGTCATTAATTCCTCACCCTCATGTGGTTGGACACCCGTCAGACCTCGTTCATCTTCAGACACAAATGAAGATATTTTAGTGTAAAGCTGATGCTGAGAAAGGCTTCAGATAGGCCTCCATTGGCATTCAGTACATTTACACTCACAAGACCCATAAAAGGCACTCAAAACATCGTTACAAAGTCCATCTCACCACAGTGACTCTACAATAATCTTACGATGCGACGACAATAGTTTTTGTGCGCAAAAAAAAATTAAAATAACACCTTTATCCAACTTGTTCTTGTCTTCCGTGTGCGCCTCCACGACGCATGCGCGAGATTATGACGCAGATCCGGCGTTCGGACACATGACCCAGAAGAGATTTGTTCACAAGCAGAGGAAGGCGCGCGTGTCTAAGCTGATGAATTCTACATTGATCGTGCTTTAGGTCTCGGCGTAGTTCTCAAAATGGGACGAAAGTGAGCATTTCATGGAATCCCGAACGGCGGATCTGCGTTCAGAACGGAGGTCTGACGGGTGTCCAACCACATGAGGGTGAGGAATTAATGACAGAATTTTCATTTTTGGGTGAACTAACCCTTTAATTCTACGTGGCATTGATTCAACAAGGTGCTGAAAGTATTCTTTAGAAATGTTGGCCCATATTGATAGGAGAGCATCTGCAGTTGATGGAGATTTGTGGGATGCACATCCAGGGCACGAAGCTCCCGTTCCACCACATCCCAAAGATGTTCAAGAAACCAGTTTGAAATGATTGGAGCTTTGTGACGGTGCATTATCCTGCTGGAAGTAGCCATCAGAGGATGGGGACATGGTGCTCATAAAGAGATGGATATGGTCAGAAACAATGCTCAGGTAGGCCGTGGCATTTAAACCATGCCCAATTGGCACTAAGAGGCCTAAAGTGTGCCAAGAAAACATCCCCCACACCATTACACCACCGCCACCAGCCTGCACAGTGGGAACAAGGCATGATGGATCCATGTTCTCATTCTGTTTACGACAAATTCTGACTCGACCATCTGAATGTCTCAACAGAAATCCAGACTCATCAGACCAGGCAACATTTTTCCAGTCTTCAACTGTCCAATTTTGGTTAGCTTGTGCAAATTGTCGCCTCTTTTTCCTATTTGTAGTGGAGATGAGTGGTACCCGGTGGGGTCTTCTGCTGTTGTAGCCCATCCGCCTCAAGGTTGTGTGTGTTGTGGCTTCACAAATGCTTTGCTGCAAACCTCGGTTGTAACGAGTGGTTATTTCAGTCAAAGTTGCTCTTCTATCAGCTTGAATCAGTCGGCCCATGACCTCTGACCTCTAGCATCAACAAGGCATTTTCTCCCACAGGACTGCCGCATACTGGATGTGTTTCCCCTTTCACACCATTCTTTGTAAACCCTAGAAATGTTTGTGTGTGAAAATCCCAGTAACTGAGCAGATTGTGAAATACTCTGGCACCAACAACCATGCCACGCTCAAAATTGCTTAAATCCCCTTTCTTTCCCATTCCGACATTCAGTGTGGAGTTCAGGAGATTGTCTTGACCAGGACCACACCCCTAAATGCATTGAAGCAACTGCCATGTGATTGGTTGATTAGATAATTGCATTAATGAGAAATTGAACAGGTGCTCCTAATAATCCTTTAGGTGAGTGTGTATACACCGATCAGGCATAACATTATGACTATGAATTGTGTTGGTCCATGGACTCCTCTAGACCCCTGAAGGTGTGCTGTGGTATCCAGCACCAAGATGTTAGCAGCAGATCCTTTAAGTCCTGTAAGCTGTGAGGCGGGGCCTCCATGGATCGGACTTGTTTGTTTAGCTCATCCCACAGATGCTCGATTGGATTGAGTTCTGGGGAATTTGGACTCAAACTCGTTGTTGTGCTCCTCAAACCATTCCTGAAGCATTTGTGCTTTGTGGCGGCGCATTATCTGCTGAAAGAGCCACACACACACAGGGAAAACCGTCTCCATGAAAGGCTGGACATGAGCTCAACAATGCTGAGGTTGGTGGGACGTATCAAAGTTACATCCACATGATGGAGGACCCAAGGTTTCCCAGCAGAACATTGCCCAAAGCCAGGGGCGGATTAACCATTAGGCAAAGGTAGGCGACCGCGTGGGGCCCGCGAAAGCCAAGGGCCCCCTAAAATGTTTTTTATTGGGGCTGTCAAAAGATTAATCGCGATTAATCGCATCCAAAATAAAAGTTTGTGTTTACATAATATATGTGTGTGTACTCTGTTAATTATTATTTATATATAAATACACACACAAGCATGTGTATATTTAAGAAAAAAATATTATTTTGATATCTAAAACATTTATATTTATATAAATTATAGATTATATAAATGTATATACAGTATATACATGCAAATATTTCTTAAATATATACATGCTTGTGTGTGTGTTTATATATAAATAATAATTAACAGAGTACACACACATATATTATGTAAACACAAACTTTTATTTTGGATGTGATTAATCGCGATTAATCTTTTGACAGCCCTAGTTTTTATATATGAGATGCGAGTTCAGCGCGGACGCACAAGTGGTTGCTGTGGTGTTCATTACCATCTGCGTTGAACTTGCTTCTTGTAGAAAGTGTAGCGCCCAAATGATTTCTGCGATTCAGAAGGATCACAAAATTAATTCATAAAAACTCAGACGCACGGTTTACTGAAGCACGCGCAACGCTCAGTTCATTCACACAGAGACACAAAACACGCAGGATTCATATTTAAATCATATTTTTGCCATTTAATATTCACATACACTAGTCCATATCGAGATTTGATTGAAGTATACTGACTTGCATTGGATTTATTCATCCAAAATTTGACAAATTTCGTGACATTCCGCGTTAAACATTAAATTAAATTTTTATAACTGGATTCCGCTATTCACATACCTGAACCGTTTCGTTTGAGAGAAACTATCATCATAACATACACAGAAAAAGGTCAAAATAAAAGTTTGGACAGTATAATGTATATCTTAATGTAACAATTTAACGTAGGCCTAAACCTCTGTTGTGTAGCACTTTGAATGTACAAAAATGAAAGAGTTTGTTAAAGAGATAAATGTTTTATGCCTTCATTTGATTACCAGAAAAATGTAAATAGCTACATAAAAAAAATAAAAATATATATATTGAGTTAAACTTTTAATAAATTGCTGTTAGTTAAATTATTCAAGTTTCAATTAATTAGACATGCTTTTTGGTTAATCAAATTGTATATAACCATCCAGAAAAAATTTTAACAGAAAAAAAGGAATCTGGAATTTTTTTAAATGGAATTTGAAAAAAAAAAGTTTTAACAGATTTCATAGGGCCCTACAAAAGAAAATATCATGCATCTGAAGTTATAATTTAATACGGAGCAACAGTGTGTATGATATATTTATCATTTTAAATGGCGTTCACTCAAGGACCTGAGTGTATGACACATGCAAAGTTACTTTCCACACAGGTACACACATTTTTGGTTAAAAATTCTCATGCGTGTAATAATTTCTTTCAGTTTGATAATATAAAAAATATTTTAAAGTTTAGAATTAGATAGCCTTTGTGTTGTGTAAACAATTGTGCAGTGAAAATGACCACCTAGTGTCCAACCTACTCTAATACTGTTATAACCCGTTAACACATGAACAAGGATCTACAACATGACGAAAGCAGTTATTTATAACATGTACTATGTTATAAAATAAAAACTGTCCACAACTATGGGACAAGGTCAGCAATCATCACAACATACGGCCCCATTCATCAATGAGCCTCAAATCCTCACACTTGCCCATTTCTCCTGCTTCTAACACATCAACTCTGAGGACAAAATGTTCACTTGCTGCCTAATATATCCCACCCACTAACAGATCATCAGAGTTACTCACCGGTCATAATGTTATGCCTGATGAGAACTCATTTTTGTATAATTATGTTAATAAAATATAGGAATCACTCATTGCAGTGAGAGTCATTATATTGATGGCTGGTTCTCCACAAAGCGTCTGAATCTGACGGAGAGTGTGTGTGAAAGACTGATGATGATGAGTAATTCATCTGAACACGAACCCCTTCAATCCGATCTTGACCCGTTTCAAAAGAGCCTCTAAAGCTGAGGAGTGTGTGTGAAGCGGAGGAGTGTGTGTGAAGCGGAGGAGTGTGTGTGAAGCGGAGGAGTGTGTGTGAAGCGGAGGAGTGTGTGTGAAGCAGAGAAGTGTGTGTGAAGCGGAGGAGTGTGTGTGAAGCGGAGGAGTGTGTGTGAAGCGGAGGAGTGTGTGTGAAGCAGAGAAGTGTGTGTGAAGCGGAGGAGTGTGTGTGAAGCGGAGGAGTGTGTGTGAAGCGGAGGAGTGTGTGTGAAGCGGAGGAGTGTGTGAAGCGGAGGAGTGTGTGTGAAGCGGAGGAGTGTGTGTGAAGCGGAGGAGTGTGTGTGAAGCGGAGGAGTGTGTGAAGCGGAGGAGTGTGTGTGAAGCGGAGGAGTGTGTGTGAAGCGGAGGAGTGTGTGTGAAGCGGAGGAGGGTGTGAAGCGGAGGAGTGTGTGTGAAGCGGAGGAGTGTGTGTGAAGCGGAGGAGTGTGTGAAGCGGAGGAGTGTGTGTGAAGCGGAGGAGTGTGTGAAGCGGAGGAGTGTGTGTGAAGCGGAGGAGTGTGTGTGAAGCGGAGGAGTGTGTGAAGCAGAGGAGTGTGTGTGAAGCGGAGGAGTGTGTGTGAAGCGGAGGAGTGTGTGTGAAGCAGAGGAGTGTGTGTGAAGCGGAGGAGTGTGTGAAGCGGAGGAGTGTGTGAAGCGGAGGAGTGTGTGAAGCGGAGGAGTGTGTGTGAAGCGGAGGAGTGTGTGTGAAGCGGAGGAGTGTGTGTGAAGCGGAGGAGTGTGTGTGAAGCGGAGGAGTGTGTGAAGCGGAGGAGTGTGTGTGAAGCGGAGGAGTGTGTGTGAAGCGGAGGAGTGTGTGTGAAGCGGAGGAGAGTGTGTGAAGCGGAGGAGAGTGTGTGAAGCGGAGGAGTGTGTGTGAAGCGGAGGAGTGTGTGAAGCGGAGGAGTGTGTGTGAAGCGGAGGAGTGTGTGTGAAGCGGAGGAGTGTGTGTGAAGCGGAGGAGTGTGTGAAGCGGAGGAGTGTGTGTGAAGCGGAGGAGTGTGTGAAGCGGAGGAGTGTGTGTGAAGCGGAGGAGTGTGTGTGAAGCGGAGGAGTGTGTGAAGCGGAGGAGTGTGTGTGAAGCGGAGGAGTGTGTGTGAAGCGGAGGAGTGTGTGTGAAGCGGAGGAGTGTGTGTGAAGCGGAGGAGTGTGTGTGAAGCGGAGGAGAGTGTGTGAAGCGGAGGAGTGTGTGAAGCGGAGGAGTGTGTGAAGCGGAGGAGTGTGTGTGAAGCGGAGGAGTGTGTGTGAAGCGGAGGAGTGTGTGTGAAGCGGAGGAGTGTGTGAAGCGGAGGAGTGTGTGTGAAGCGGAGGAGTGTGTGAAGCGGAGGAGTGTGTGAAGCGGAGGAGTGTGTGTGTGAAGCGGAGGAGTGTGTGTGAAGCGGAGGTGTGTGTGAAGCGGAGGAGTGTGTGTGAAGCGGAGGAGTGTGTGTGAAGCGGAGGAGTGTGTGTGAAGCGGAGGAGTGTGTGTGAAGCGGAGGAGTGTGTGAAGCGGAGGAGTGTGTGAAGCGGAGGAGTGTGTGTGAAGCGGAGGAGTGTGTGTGAAGCGGAGGAGTGTGTGAAGCGGAGGAGTGTGTGTGAAGCGGAGGAGTGTGTGTGAAGCGGAGGAGTGTGTGAAGCGGAGGAGTGTGTGTGAAGCGGAGGAGTGTGTGAAGCGGAGGAGTGTGTGTGAAGCGGAGGAGTGTGTGAAGCGGAGGAGTGTGTGTGAAGCGGAGGAGTGTGTGAAGCGGAGGAGTGTGTGTGAAGCGGAGGAGTGTGTGTGAAGCGGAGGAGTGTGTGTGAAGCGGAGGAGTGTGTGAAGCGGAGGAGTGTGTGTGAAGCGGAGGAGTGTGTGTGAAGCGGAGGAGTGTGTGTGAAGCAGAGGAGTGTGTGTGAAGCGGAGGAGTGTGTGTGAAGCGGAGGAGTGTGTGAAGCGGAGGAGTGTGTGTGAAGCGGAGGAGTGTGTGTGAAGCGGAGGAGTGTGTGTGAAGCGGAGGAGTGTGTGTGAAGCGGAGGAGTGTGTGTGAAGCGGAGGAGTGTGTGTGAAGCGGAGGAGTGTGTGTGAAGCGGAGGAGTGTGTGAAGCGGAGGAGTGTGTGAAGCGGAGGAGTGTGTGTGAAGCGGAGGAGTGTGTGTGAAGCGGAGGAGTGTGTGAAGCGGAGGAGTGTGTGTGAAGCGGAGGAGTGTGTGAAGCGGAGGAGTGTGTGTGAAGCGGAGGAGTGTGTGAAGCGGAGGAGTGTGTGTGAAGCGGAGGAGTGTGTGAAGCGGAGGAGTGTGTGTGAAGCGGAGGAGTGTGTGTGAAGCGGAGGAGTGTGTGTGAAGCGGAGGAGTGTGTGAAGCGGAGGAGTGTGTGTGAAGCGGAGGAGTGTGTGTGAAGCGGAGGAGTGTGTGTGAAGCAGAGGAGTGTGTGTGAAGCGGAGGAGTGTGTGTGAAGCGGAGGAGTGTGTGAAGCGGAGGAGTGTGTGTGAAGCGGAGGAGTGTGTGTGAAGCGGAGGAGTGTGTGTGAAGCGGAGGAGTGTGTGTGAAGCGGAGGAGTGTGTGTGAAGCGGAGGAGTGTGTGAAGCGGAGGAGTGTGTGAAGCGGAGGAGTGTGTGTGAAGCGGAGGAGTGTGTGAAGCGGAGGAGTGTGTGTGAAGCGGAGGAGTGTGTGAAGCGGAGGAGTGTGTGTGTGAAGCGGAGGAGTGTGTGTGAAGCGGAGGTGTGTGTGAAGCGGAGGAGTGTGTGTGAAGCGGAGGAGTGTGTGTGAAGCGGAGGAGTGTGTGTGAAGCGGAGGAGTGTGTGAAGCGGAGGAGTGTGTGTGAAGCGGAGGAGTGTGTGTGAAGCGGAGGAGTGTGTGAAGCGGAGGAGTGTGTGTGAAGCGGAGGAGTGTGTGTGAAGCGGAGGAGTGTGTGAAGCGGAGGAGTGTGTGTGAAGCGGAGGAGTGTGTGAAGCGGAGGAGTGTGTGTGAAGCGGAGGAGTGTGTGAAGCGGAGGAGTGTGTGTGAAGCGGAGGAGTGTGTGAAGCGGAGGAGTGTGTGTGAAGCGGAGGAGTGTGTGTGAAGCGGAGGAGTGTGTGTGAAGCGGAGGAGTGTGTGAAGCGGAGGAGTGTGTGTGAAGCGGAGGAGTGTGTGTGAAGCGGAGGAGTGTGTGTGAAGCAGAGGAGTGTGTGTGAAGCGGAGGAGTGTGTGTGAAGCGGAGGAGTGTGTGAAGCGGAGGAGTGTGTGTGAAGCGGAGGAGTGTGTGTGAAGCGGAGGAGTGTGTGTGAAGCGGAGGAGTGTGTGTGAAGCGGAGGAGTGTGTGTGAAGCGGAGGAGTGTGTGAAGCGGAGGAGTGTGTGAAGCGGAGGAGTGTGTGTGAAGCGGAGGAGTGTGTGTGAAGCGGAGGAGTGTGTGAAGCGGAGGAGTGTGTGTGAAGCGGAGGAGTGTGTGAAGCGGAGGAGTGTGTGTGAAGCGGAGGAGTGTGTGAAGCGGAGGAGTGTGTGTGAAGCGGAGGAGTGTGTGAAGCGGAGGAGTGTGTGTGAAGCGGAGGAGTGTGTGTGAAGCGGAGGAGTGTGTGTGAAGCGGAGGAGTGTGTGAAGCGGAGGAGTGTGTGTGAAGCGGAGGAGTGTGTGTGAAGCGGAGGAGTGTGTGTGAAGCAGAGGAGTGTGTGTGAAGCGGAGGAGTGTGTGTGAAGCGGAGGAGTGTGTGAAGCGGAGGAGTGTGTGTGAAGCGGAGGAGTGTGTGTGAAGCGGAGGAGTGTGTGTGAAGCGGAGGAGTGTGTGTGAAGCGGAGGAGTGTGTGTGAAGCGGAGGAGTGTGTGTGAAGCGGAGGAGTGTGTGAAGCGGAGGAGTGTGTGAAGCGGAGGAGTGTGTGTGAAGCGGAGGAGTGTGTGAAGCGTCACGCGGACGATGTAGAACGGCCTCTGGAGGAATACAGCACTGGAGACGACCGCACACTTGACCTTTATGACATCACACAACAGATCCAAAAATGACTGGCTCTTTCACACACACACACACACACACACACACACACACACACACACACACACACACACACACACACACACACACACACACACACACTCACACACACACACACACACACGTTTGTTTTTGTGAAATGTGAGGACATTCCATAGGCGTAATGGTTTTTATACCGTACAAACCGTATTTTCTATCCCCTTACACTGCCCCTAAACCTAACCCTCACACACACACACACACACACACACACACACACACACACACACACACACACACACACACACACACACACACACACACACACACACACACACACACACACTGCCCCTGCCCCTAAACCTACCCATCACACACACACACACACACACACACACACACACACACACACACACACACACACACACACACACACACACACACACACACACACACACACTGCCCCTGCCCCTAAACCTACCCATCACACACACACACACACACACACACACACACACACACACACACACACACACACACACACACACACACACACACACACACACACACTGCCCCTGCCCCTAAACCTAACCCTCACAGGAGACTGTGCAGTTCACTTTCTGTGAAAAAAAACTTGTTCTGTGTGATTTATAAGCATTTTGAAAAGTGAGGACATGGGGAACGTCCTCATATTTCACCCTCTTTTTGTAATACCTTTGTAATACCCATGACATTATACACATTTGTGTCCTGATATTTCACAAAAACATGCCCACACACACACACAAAACAGTCCAACATAAACCTGGAAGAGCTTCCCGAAGCATCAGAGAGTCTCTCACGTTCAGCTGATCTGATGCGGCCGGGAAGAGTTTAAACTGCCATCGAGGATCCAAGCCAATGCAAACCGTTATTACTGCTCTCGAGGGCCGAGTGTGTGTGTGTGTGTGTGTGTGTGAGTGTGTGTGTGAGTGTGAGTGTGAGTGTGAGTGTGTGTGTGTGTGTGTGTGTGTGTGTGTGTGTGTGTGTGTGTGTGTGTGTGTGTGTGTGTGTGTGTGTGTGTGTGTGTGTGTGTGTGTGTGTGTGTGTGTGTGTGAGTGAGTGTGTGAGTGTGTGAGTGAGTGTGTGAGTGTGTGTGTGTGTGGAATCAACCGCAGCTCTTCTCACATATTTTATCTTTATGGAAAGGCGAGGGTTATTATCATGAGTGTGTAAATTATAAATTATGTTTTACTAGCTTCATAAGACTCGAAAGCAATATAAGATTGATCTTTCATTTTTTAAAATAAATTAATTTAATAAAACAATTTTAGTCTTTTTTTAATTTAATGATAAATAAATGTATAATTAATTCAGAAATGTATTTAATACAATTATTTATGTATTTATTTAATAAACAAACAAACAAATAAATAAATATATACTTATTTAATAATTCAATAAAAGTATTAATGTATGTATTTAAGCATTTATTTATTCATTCAGTCATTTATTAAACAAACAAATACATTATTTTTTAATCCAGCCATTCATTTATTTAGTCATTTATTCAATAATTTAATAAAATAAATAATTTGTTTATATTGTCTTTTATTTAATAAACAAACAAATAAACAAATGACTAATAATTTCATAAAATGTGTTTATTTTTAATAATTTATTCATTAACTCATTTGTTTGGTAATTTATTTAATAAACAAAAAAACTAATGAATCACTCATTTATTACAAATTAATAAAATTATTTATTAATGAAATTAATAAAACAATCAAACATTGATAAATAATAACTTAAAATCTCTGGGGTACCTCAAGAAATTATTTTAGCTCAAAAGCTTGTTTTGTTCATTTATTTAATACACAAAAACAAATAAATGCATTACAATAATAAAATAAATAAATGACTAATTTAATAATGTAAAACAATACATTTATTTATCTGATAATCCACTTATTTTATCATCTATTACACAAACAAATACGTACTTTCATTTATTCATAATTTTAGTCATTTATTTAATATTTATTTTAATATTTTATTTAATAAACAAAAAAAATGGCTAATTTAGTCATTTAATTATTTTTTTATTTTTGACTCGTTTAATACATTTTTATAAAATAATGTATTAATGTAATAAATAAGCAAATAAATGAATATTAATGCAAAATTTTCAGGGGAACGTCAAGTAATTATTTTAGCTCATATGTTTTTATTAATTAATTTAATAAACAAACAAACAAATAAATGACTCATTTAATAATGTACTAAAATGCATTTATCTAATCATTTATTAACTTCAGTTATTAATTTAAAAAATGAAGACATGCATTCTTTTTTTATTTATTAATTTTATTAATTTATTTAATGATTTAATGAAATAACTGACTCATTTAATCTTTAATTTAATAAACGACAATTGACTAAACAAATGACTCATTTATTAATTTATCATTTATTAATTTAATAATTTAGTTAATAAACAAACTAATAAATTAATGACTTGTTTAATAACATTTAATACAATAAATTATAAATAAATAAATGAATAAATAAATAAATAGATATGAACTTAAAATGACTGAATAACTGATGTGATCTCACAGACCCTGAGGTGAAGGTCTTCCACCGCTGCTTTTCTGATGTTCTGGAGTAACTAAATCATAAAATAAACACACGTCATAACTCATGCTCCGTTACACACATCACATGTTGAACATGTCAAACCCTCTGACATGAAAACACCCGCCAGACGCTTCACACGTCACACACTCCTACAACCTTACACTTCTCTTTTCCTTCTGGAGCTTTTCTTTGAAATATATCCCACATTTAAAGTAAAAACACTTATTCTGCTGTGGAAAGTCATGCATCCAATCCAAACCGTTTGAGATCCCAGAGCCGGGAATTATGGGACATGAGAGATGTGAGGGTGTGTGAGCCAAACACAGCAGATTCTGTCAGTGTGTGTGTGTGTGTGTGTATAAAGGCCCATCTCCAGCCGTCTCAGGACGAGAGTTCAGTTTAAACTCAAGCACTCGAATCCAATTCAGTGGAGAGAGCAGAAACCAGAGCACTTCCTGCGGTCCAACACTAACACACACACGCCATCGGCCAATCAGACGCTCTGACCTTCAGCTCGAAGACAAGACCACGCCAGGTCATTAAACACAACTGGGACTGAACTAAAGGGATAGTTCACCCGGGAATGAAAATTACCCCATGATTTACTCGCCCTCAAGTCATCCGAGGTGTGTGAGTGTGTGTGTGTGTGTGACATTCTTCAGTCAGACGAACACAATCATATTAAAACATGTCCTGACTCTTCCCAGCTTTATAATGCCAACAACTGATTCTGTTTAGAAGTCCATAAAAGTGCATCTGTCCATCCTAAAAGTGCATCTATCCATCATAAAAGTACATCTATCCATCATAAAAGTACATCTATCCATCATAAAAGTGTATCTGTCCATCATAAAAGTGCATCCATCCATCATAAAAGTGCATCCGTCCATCATAAAAGTGCATCTGTCCATCATAAAAGTGCATCTGTCCATCATAAAAGTGCATCCGTCCTTCATAAAAGTGCATCTGTCCATCATAAAAGTGCATCTATCATCATAAAACTGCATCCATCCATCATAAAAGTGCATCCATCCATCATAAAAGTGCATCTATCATCATAAAAGTGCATCCATCCATCATAAAAGTGCATCCATCCATCATAAAAGTGCATCCATCCATCGTAAAAGTGCATCCATCCATCATAAAAGTGCATCTGTCCATCATAAAAGTACATCTATCCATAATAAAAGTGCATCCATCCATCATAAAAGTGCATCCATCCATCATAAAAGTGCATCCATCCATCGTAAAAGTGCATCCATCCATCATAAAAGTGCATCTGTCCATCATAAAAGTACATCTATCCATCATAAAAGTGCATCTGTCCATCATAAAAGTGCATCTGTCCATCATAAAAGTACATCTATCCATAATAAAAGTGCATCTATCCATCATAAAAGTGCATCTGTCCATCATAAAAGTGCATCTGTCCATCATAAAAGTACATCTGTCCATCATAAAAGTGCATCTGTCCATCATAAAAGTGCATCTGTCCATCATAAAAGTACATCTGTCCATCATAAAAGTGCATCTGTCCATCATAAAAGTGCATCTGTCCATCATAAAAGTGCATCTGTCCATCATAAAAGTGCATCTGTCCATCATAAAAGTACATCTATCCATAATAAAAGTGCATCTATCCATCATAAAAGTGCATCTATCCATCCTAAAAGTGCATCTGTCCATCATAAAAGTACATCTATCCATCCTAAAAGTGCATCTATCCATCATAAAAGTGCATCTATCCATCCTAAAAGTGCATCTGTCCATCATAAAAGTACATCTATCCATCCTAAAAGTGCATCTGTCCATCATAAAAGTGCATCTATCCATCATAAAAGTACATCTATCCATAATAAAAGTGCATCTAATCATCCTAAAAGTACATCTATCCATCATAAAAGTGCATCTATCCATCATAAAAGTGCATCTATCCATCATAAAAGTGCATCTATCCATCATAAAAGTGCATCTGTCCATCATAAAAGTGCATCTGTCCATCATAAAAGTGCATCTGTCTGTCCATCATAAAAGTGCATCTGTCCATCATAAAAGTGCATCTGTCCATCATAAAAGTGCATCTATCCATCATAAAAGTGCATCTGTCTGTCCATCATAAAAGTGCATCTATCCATCATAAAAGTGCATCTGTCTGTCCATCATAAAAGTGCATCTATCCATCATAAAAGTGGATCTGTCTGTCCATCATAAAAGTGCATCTGTCCATCATAAAAGTGCATCTGTCCATCATAAAAGTGCATCTATCCATCATAAAAGTGCATCTGTCTGTCCATCATAAAAGTGCATCTATCCATCATAAAAGTGCATCCGTCCATCATAAAAGTGCATCTGTCCATCATAAAAGTGCATCTATCCATCATAAAAGTGCATCCGTCCATCATAAAAGTGCATCTATCCATCATAAAAGTGCATCCGTCCATCATAAAAGTGCATCTATCCATCATAAAAGTGCATCCGTCCATCATAAAAGTGCATCTATCCATCATAAAAGTGCATCCGTCCATCATAAAAGTGCATCTATCCATCATAAAAGTGCATCTATCCATCATAAAAGTGCATCTGTCCATCATAAAAGTGCATCTGTCCATCATAAAAGTGCATCTATCCATCATAAAAGTGCATCTGTCTGTCCATCATAAAAGTGCATCTGTCTGTCCATCATAAAAGTGCATCTGTCCATCATAAAAGTGCATCTATCCATCATAAAAGTGCATCTATCCATCATAAAAGTGCATCTGTCCATCATAAAAGTGCATCTGTCCATCATAAAAGTGCATCTATCCATCATAAAAGTGCATCTGTCTGTCCATCATAAAAGTGCATCTATCCATCATAAAAGTGCATCTGTCTGTCCATCATAAAAGTGCATCTATCCATCATAAAAGTGCATCCGTCCATCATAAAAGTGCATCCGTCCATCATAAAAGTGCATCTGTCCATCATAAAAGTGCATCTGTCTGTCCATCATAAAAGTGCATCTATCCATCATAAAAGTGCATCTGTCCATCATAAAAGTGCATCTGTCTGTCCATCATAAAAGTGCATCTGTCCATCATAAAAGTGCATCTGTCCATCATAAAAGTGCATCTGTCCATCATAAAAGTGCATCTGTCCATCATAAAAGTGCATCTATCCATCATAAAAGTGCATCTGTCTGTCCATCATAAAAGTGCATCTATCCATCATAAAAGTGCATCTGTCTGTCCATCATAAAAGTGCATCTATCCATCATAAAAGTGCATCTGTCCATCATAAAAGTGCATCTGTCCATCATAAAAGTGCATCTGTCCATCATAAAAGTGCATCTGTCTGTCCATCATAAAAGTGCATCTATCCATCATAAAAGTGCATCTATCCATCATAAAAGTGCATCTATCCATCATAAAAGTGCATCTGTCCATCATAAAAGTGCATCTGTCCATCATAAAAGTGCATCTGTCCATCATAAAAGTGCATCTATCCATCATAAAAGTGCATCTGTCTGTCCATCATAAAAGTGCATCTGTCCATCATAAAAGTGCATCTGTCCATCATAAAAGTGCATCTATCCATCATAAAAGTGCATCTATCCATCATAAAAGTGCATCTATCCATCATAAAAGTGCATCTGTCCATCATAAAAGTGCATCTATCCATCATAAAAGTGCATCTGTCCATCATAAAAGTGCATCTATCCATCATAAAAGTGCATCTGTCTGTCCATCATAAAAGTGCATCTATCCATCATAAAAGTGCATCTGTCTGTCCATCATAAAAGTGCATCTATCCATCATAAAAGTGCATCTGTCTGTCCATCATAAAAGTGCATCTGTCCATCATAAAAGTGCATCTGTCCATCATAAAAGTGCATCTATCCATCATAAAAGTGCATCTGTCTGTCCATCATAAAAGTGCATATTTCCATCATAAAAGTGCATCCGTCCATCATAAAAGTGCATCTGTCCATCATAAAAGTGCATCTATCCATCATAAAAGTGCATCCGTCCATCATAAAAGTGCATCTATCCATCATAAAAGTGCATCCGTCCATCATAAAAGTGCATCTATCCATCATAAAAGTGCATCCGTCCATCATAAAAGTGCATCTATCCATCATAAAAGTGCATCCGTCCATCATAAAAGTGCATCTATCCATCATAAAAGTGCATCTATCCATCATAAAAGTGCATCTGTCCATCATAAAAGTGCATCTGTCCATCATAAAAGTGCATCTATCCATCATAAAAGTGCATCTGTCTGTCCATCATAAAAGTGCATCTGTCTGTCCATCATAAAAGTGCATCTGTCCATCATAAAAGTGCATCTATCCATCATAAAAGTGCATCCGTCCATCATAAAAGTGCATCTATCCATCATAAAAGTGCATCCGTCCATCATAAAAGTGCATCTATCCATCATAAAAGTGCATCCGTCCATCATAAAAGTGCATCTATCCATCATAAAAGTGCATCTATCCATCATAAAAGTGCATCTGTCCATCATAAAAGTGCATCTGTCCATCATAAAAGTGCATCTATCCATCATAAAAGTGCATCTGTCTGTCCATCATAAAAGTGCATCTATCCATCATAAAAGTGCATCTGTCTGTCCATCATAAAAGTGCATCTATCCATCATAAAAGTGCATCCGTCCATCATAAAAGTGCATCCGTCCATCATAAAAGTGCATCTGTCCATCATAAAAGTGCATCTGTCCATCATAAAAGTGCATCTATCCATCATAAAAGTGCATCTGTCCATCATAAAAGTGCATCTGTCTGTCCATCATAAAAGTGCATCTATCCATCATAAAAGTGCATCTGTCCATCATAAAAGTGCATCTGTCTGTCCATCATAAAAGTGCATCTGTCCATCATAAAAGTGCATCTGTCCATCATAAAAGTGCATCTGTCCATCATAAAAGTGCATCTGTCCATCATAAAAGTGCATCTATCCATCATAAAAGTGCATCTGTCTGTCCATCATAAAAGTGCATCTGTCTGTCCATCATAAAAGTGCATCTATCCATCATAAAAGTGCATCTGTCCATCATAAAAGTGCATCTGTCCATCATAAAAGTGCATCTGTCCATCATAAAAGTGCATCTGTCTGTCCATCATAAAAGTGCATCTATCCATCATAAAAGTGCATCCATCATA
The DNA here is from genome assembly GCF_949357685.1 of Gobio gobio. NCBI lineage: Eukaryota > Metazoa > Chordata > Actinopteri > Cypriniformes > Gobionidae > Gobio > Gobio gobio. The sequence goes on from NC_137116.1 coordinate 14,140,058, forward strand.
AAAGTACATCTATCCATCATAAAAGTGCATCTATCCATCATAAAAGTGCATCTATCCATCATAAAAGTGCATCTGTCCATCATAAAAGTGCATCTGTCCATCATAAAAGTGCATCTATCCATCATAAAAGTGCATCTGTCTGTCCATCATAAAAGTGCATCTGTCCATCATAAAAGTGCATCTGTCCATCATAAAAGTGCATCTATCCATCATAAAAGTGCATCTATCCATCATAAAAGTGCATCTATCCATCATAAAAGTGCATCTGTCCATCATAAAAGTGCATCTATCCATCATAAAAGTGCATCTGTCCATCATAAAAGTGCATCTATCCATCATAAAAGTGCATCTGTCCATCATAAAAGTGCATCTGTCCATCATAAAAGTGCATCTGTCTGTCCATCATAAAAGTGCATCTGTCTGTCCATCATAAAAGTGCATCTGTCCATCATAAAAGTGCATCTATCCATCATAAAAGTGCATCTGTCCATCATAAAAGTGCATCTGTCTGTCCATCATAAAAGTGCATCTGTCCATCATAAAAGTGCATCTGTCCATCATAAAAGTGCATCTATCCATCATAAAAGTGCATCTGTCCATCATAAAAGTGCATCTATCCATCATAAAAGTGCATCTGTCCATCATAAAAGTGCATCTGTCCATCATAAAAGTGCATCTGTCTGTCCATCATAAAAGTGCATCTGTCCATCATAAAAGTGCATCTGTCCATCATAAAAGTGCATCTATCCATCATAAAAGTGCATCTGTCTGTCCATCATAAAAGTGCATCTATCCATCATAAAAGTGCATCTATCCATCATAAAAGTGCATCTATCCATCATAAAAGTGCATCTGTCCATCATAAAAGTGCATCTATCCATCATAAAAGTGCATCTATCCATCATAAAAGTGCATCTATCCATCATAAAAGTGCATCTATCCATCATAAAAGTGCATCTGTCCATCATAAAAGTGCATCTATCCATCATAAAAGTGCATCTGTCCATCATAAAAGTGCATCTATCCATCATAAAAGTGCATCTGTCCATCATAAAAGTGCATCTGTCCATCATAAAAGTGCATCTGTCCATCATAAAAGTGCATCTGTCTGTCCATCATAAAAGTGCATCTGTCCATCATAAAAGTGCATCTGTCCATCATAAAAGTGCATCTATCCATCATAAAAGTGCATCTGTCCATCATAAAAGTGCATCTGTCTGTCCATCATAAAAGTGCATCTGTCCATCATAAAAGTGCATCTGTCCATCATAAAAGTGCATCTATCCATCATAAAAGTGCATCTGTCCATCATAAAAGTGCATCTATCCATCATAAAAGTGCATCTGTCCATCATAAAAGTGCATCTGTCCATCATAAAAGTGCATCTGTCTGTCCATCATAAAAGTGCATCTGTCCATCATAAAAGTGCATCTGTCCATCATAAAAGTGCATCTATCCATCATAAAAGTGCATCTGTCCATCATAAAAGTGCATCTGTCTGTCCATCATAAAAGTGCATCTGTCCATCATAAAAGTGCATCTGTCCATCATAAAAGTGCATCTATCCATCATAAAAGTGCATCTGTCCATCATAAAAGTGCATCTATCCATCATAAAAGTGCATCTGTCCATCATAAAAGTGCATCTATCCATCATAAAAGTGCATCTGTCCATCATAAAAGTGCATCTATCCATCATAAAAGTGCATCTATCCATCATAAAAGTGCATCTGTCCATCATAAAAGTGCATCTATCCATCATAAAAGTGCATCTGTCCATCATAAAAGTGCATCTATCCATCATAAAAGTGCATCTGTCCATCATAAAAGTGCATCTGTCCATCATAAAAGTGCATCTGTCTGTCCATCATAAAAGTGCATCTGTCCATCATAAAAGTGCATCTGTCCATCATAAAAGTGCATCTATCCATCATAAAAGTGCATCTGTCCATCATAAAAGTGCATCTATCCATCATAAAAGTGCATCTGTCCATCATAAAAGTGCATCTGTCCATCATAAAAGTGCATCTGTCCATCATAAAAGTGCATCTGTCCATCATAAAAGTGCATCTGTCTGTCCATCATAAAAGTGCATCTATCCATCATAAAAGTGCATCTGTCCATCATAAAAGTGCATCTATCCATCATAAAAGTGCATCTGTCCATCATAAAAGTGCATCTGTCCATCATAAAAGTGCATCTGTCCATCATAAAAGTGCATCTGTCCATCATAAAAGTGCATCTGTCCATCATAAAAGTGCATCTGTCCATCATAAAAGTGCATCTGTCCATCATAAAAGTGCATCTATCCATCATAAAAATGCATCTGTCTGTCCATCATAAAAGTGCATCTATCCATCATAAAAGTGCATCTGTCTGTCCATCATAAAAGTGCATCTATCCATCATAAAAGTGCATCTGTCTGTCCATCATAAAAGTGCATCTATCCATCATAAAAGTGCATCTGTCTGTCCATCATAAAAGTGCATCTATCCATCATAAAAGTGCATCTGTCTGTCCATCATAAAAGTGCATCTGTCCATCATAAAAGTGCATCTGTCCATCATAAAAGTGCATCTGTCTGTCCATCATAAAAGTGCATCTGTCCATCATAAAAGTGCATCTGTCCATCATAAAAGTGCATCTATCCATCATAAAAGTGCATCTGTCTGTCCATCATAAAAGTGCATCTATCCATCATAAAAGTGCATCCGTCCATCATAAAAGTGCATCTGTCCATCATAAAAGTGCATCTATCCATCATAAAAGTGCATCTATCCATCATAAAAGTGCATCTATCCATCATAAAAGTGCATCTGTCCATCATAAAAGTGCATCTATCCATCATAAAAGTGCATCTGTCTGTCCATCATAAAAGTGCATCTGTCTGTCCATCATAAAAGTGCATCTGTCCATCATAAAAGTGCATCTATCCATCATAAAAGTGCATCTATCCATCATAAAAGTGCATCTGTCCATCATAAAAGTGCATCTGTCCATCATAAAAGTGCATCTATCCATCATAAAAGTGCATCTGTCTGTCCATCATAAAAGTGCATCTATCCATCATAAAAGTGCATCTGTCTGTCCATCATAAAAGTGCATCCATCCATCATAAAAGTGCATCTGTCCATCATAAAAGTGCATCCGTCCATCATAAAAGTGCATCCGTCCATCATAAAAGTGCATCTGTCCATCATAAAAGTGCATCTATCCATCATAAAAGTGCATCTGTCCATCATAAAAGTGCATCTATCCATCATAAAAGTGCATCTGTCTGTCCATCATAAAAGTGCATCTATCCATCATAAAAGTGCATCTGTCCATCATAAAAGTGCATCCGTCCATCATAAAAGTGCATCCGTCCATCATAAAAGTGCATCTGTCCATCATAAAAGTGCATCTATCCATCATAAAAGTGCATCTGTCCATCATAAAAGTGCATCTGTCCATCATAAAAGTGCATCTATCCATCATAAAAGTGCATCTGTCCATCATAAAAGTGCATCTGTCCATCATAAAAGTGCATCTGTCCATCATAAAAGTGCATCTGTCCATCATAAAAGTGCATCTGTCCATCATAAAAGTGCATCTGTCCATCATAAAAGTGCATCTGTCTGTCCATCATAAAAGTGCATCTGTCCATCATAAAAGTGCATCTGTCCATCATAAAAGTGCATCTATCCATCATAAAAGTGCATCTGTCCATCATAAAAGTGCATCTGTCCATCATAAAAGTGCATCTATCCATCATAAAAGTGCATCTGTCTGTCCATCATAAAAGTGCATCTATCCATCATAAAAGTGCATCTGTCTGTCCATCATAAAAGTGCATCTATCCATCATAAAAGTGCATCTGTCCATCATAAAAGTGCATCTGTCCATCATAAAAGTGCATCTGTCTGTCCATCATAAAAGTGCATCCATCCATCATAAAAGTGCATCTATCATCATAAAAGTGCATCTATCCATCATAAAAGTGCATCTGTCCATCATAAAAGTGCATCTATCCATCATAAAAGTGCATCTGTCTGTCCATCATAAAAGTGCATCTGTCTGTCCATCATAAAAGTGCATCTGTCCATCATAAAAGTGCATCTATCCATCATAAAAGTGCATCTATCCATCATAAAAGTGCATCTGTCCATCATAAAAGTGCATCTGTCCATCATAAAAGTGCATCTATCCATCATAAAAGTGCATCTGTCTGTCCATCATAAAAGTGCATCTATCCATCATAAAAGTGCATCTGTCTGTCCATCATAAAAGTGCATCCATCCATCATAAAAGTGCATCTGTCCATCATAAAAGTGCATCCGTCCATCATAAAAGTGCATCCGTCCATCATAAAAGTGCATCTGTCCATCATAAAAGTGCATCTATCCATCATAAAAGTGCATCTGTCCATCATAAAAGTGCATCTATCCATCATAAAAGTGCATCTGTCTGTCCATCATAAAAGTGCATCTATCCATCATAAAAGTGCATCTGTCCATCATAAAAGTGCATCCGTCCATCATAAAAGTGCATCCGTCCATCATAAAAGTGCATCTGTCCATCATAAAAGTGCATCTATCCATCATAAAAGTGCATCTGTCCATCATAAAAGTGCATCTGTCCATCATAAAAGTGCATCTATCCATCATAAAAGTGCATCTGTCCATCATAAAAGTGCATCTGTCCATCATAAAAGTGCATCTGTCCATCATAAAAGTGCATCTGTCCATCATAAAAGTGCATCTGTCCATCATAAAAGTGCATCTGTCCATCATAAAAGTGCATCTGTCTGTCCATCATAAAAGTGCATCTGTCCATCATAAAAGTGCATCTGTCCATCATAAAAGTGCATCTATCCATCATAAAAGTGCATCTGTCCATCATAAAAGTGCATCTGTCCATCATAAAAGTGCATCTATCCATCATAAAAGTGCATCTGTCTGTCCATCATAAAAGTGCATCTATCCATCATAAAAGTGCATCTGTCTGTCCATCATAAAAGTGCATCTATCCATCATAAAAGTGCATCTGTCCATCATAAAAGTGCATCTGTCCATCATAAAAGTGCATCTGTCTGTCCATCATAAAAGTGCATCCATCCATCATAAAAGTGCATCTATCATCATAAAAGTGCATCCATCCATCATAAAAGTGCATCCATCCATCATAAAAGTGCATCCATCCATCGTAAAAGTGCATCTGTCCATCATAAAAGTGCATCTGTCCATCATAAAAGTGCATCCATCCATCGTAAAAGTGCATCCATCCATCATAAAAGTGCATCTGTCCATCATAAAAGTACATCTATCCATCCTAAAAGTGCATCTATCCATCATAAAAGTACATCTATCCATCCTAAAAGTGCATCTGTCCATCATAAAAGTGCATCTATCCATCCTAAAAGTGCATCCATCCATCATAAAAGTACATCTATCCATAATAAAAGTGCATCCATCTATCCATCATAAAAGTACATCTATCCATAATAAAAGTGCATCTGTCCATAATAAAAGTGCATCCATCTATCCATCATAAAAGTACATCCATCCTAAAAGTACATCTATCCATCATAAAAGTGCATCTATCCATCATAAAAGTGCATCTATCCATCATAAAAGTGCATCTGTCTGTCCATCATAAAAGTGCATCTGTCCATCATAAAAGTGCATCTATCCATCATAAAAGTGCATCTATCCATCATAAAAGTGCATCTGTCTGTCCATCATAAAAGTGCATCTATCCATCATAAAAGTGCATCTGTCTGTCCATCATAAAAGTGCATCTATCCATCATAAAAGTGCATCTGTCTGTCCATCATAAAAGTGCATCTATCCATCATAAAAGTGCATCCGTCCATCATAAAAGTGCATCCGTCCATCATAAAAGTGCATCTGTCCATCATAAAAGTGCATCTATCCATCATAAAAGTGCATCTGTCTGTCCATCATAAAAGTGCATCTATCCATCATAAAAGTGCATCTGTCTGTCCATCATAAAAGTGCATCTATCCATCATAAAAGTGCATCTGTCTGTCCATCATAAAAGTGCATCTATCCATCATAAAAGTGCATCCGTCCATCATAAAAGTGCATCCGTCCATCATAAAAGTGCATCTGTCCATCATAAAAGTGCATCTATCCATCATAAAAGTGCATCTGTCTGTCCATCATAAAAGTGCATCTATCCATCATAAAAGTGCATCTGTCTGTCCATCATAAAAGTGCATCCGTCCATCATAAAAGTGCATCTGTCCATCATAAAAGTGCATCTATCCATCATAAAAGTGCATCTGTCTGTCCATCATAAAAGTGCATCTATCCATCATAAAAGTGCATCTGTCTGTCCATCATAAAAGTGCATCTATCCATCATAAAAGTACATCCGTCCATCATAAAAGTGCATCTGTCCATCATAAAAGTGCATCTGTCCATCATAAAAGTGCATCTGTCCATCATAAAAGTGCATCTATCCATCATAAAAGTGCATCTGTCCATCATAAAAGTGCATCTGTCCATCATAAAAGTACATCCGTCCATCATAAAAGTGCATCTGTCCATCATAAAAGTGCATCTGTCCATCATAAAAGTGCATCTGTCCATCATAAAAGTGCATCTGTCTGTCCATCATAAAAGTGCATCTATCCATCATAAAAGTGCATCTATCCATCATAAAAGTGCATCTGTCCATCATAAAAGTGCATCTGTCCATCATAAAAGTGCATCTGTCTGTCCATCATAAAAGTGCATCTGTCTATCCATCATAAAAGTGCATCTGTCTGTCCATCATAAAAGTGCATCTATCCATCATAAAAGTGCATCTGTCTGTCCATCATAAAAGTGCATCTATCCATCATAAAAGTGCATCTATCCATCATAAAAGTGCATCCATCCATCATAAAAGTGCATCCATCCATCATAAAAGTGCATCTATCATCATAAAAGTGCATCCATCCATCATAAAAGTGCATCCATCCATCATAAAAGTGCATCCATCCATCGTAAAAGTGCATCCATCCATCATAAAAGTGCATCTGTCCATCAAAAAAGTACATCTATCCATAATAAAAGTGCATCTATCCATCATAAAAGTGCATCTGTCCATCATAAAAGTGCATCTGTCCATCATAAAAGTACATCTGTCCATCATAAAAGTGCATCTGTCCATCATAAAAGTGCATCTGTCCATCATAAAAGTGCATCTGTCCATCATAAAAGTACATCTGTCCATCATAAAAGTGCACATCCTAAAAGTGCATCTGTCCATCATAAAAGTGCATCTGTCCATCATAAAAGTACATCTGTCCATCATAAAAGTGCATCTGTCCATCATAAAAGTACATCTGTCCATCATAAAAGTGCATCTGTCCATCATAAAAGTACATCTATCCATCCTAAAAGTGCATCTATCCATCATAAAAGTACATCTATCCATCCTAAAAGTGCATCTGTCCATCATAAAAGTACATCTATCCATCCTAAAAGTGCATCTATCCATCATAAAAGTACATCTATCCATCCTAAAAGTGCATCTGTCCATCATAAAAGTGCATCTATCCATCCTAAAAGTGCATCTATCCATCCTAAAAGTGCATCTATCCATCCTAAAAGTGCATCTATCCATCCTAAAAGTGCATCTATCCATCCTAAAAGTGCATCTGTCCATCATAAAAGTACATCTATCCATCCTAAAAGTGCATCTGTCCATCATAAAAGTGCATCTATCCATCCTAAAAGTGCATCTATCCATCCTAAAAGTGCATCTGTCCATCATAAAAGTGCATCTATCCATCCTAAAAGTGCATCCATCCATCCTAAAAGTGCATCTGTCCATCATAAAAGTACATCTATCCATCCTAAAAGTGCATCTATCCATCATAAAAGTACATCTATCCATCCTAAAAGTGCATCTGTCCATCATAAAAGTGCATCTATCCATCATAAAAGTGCATCTATCCATCCTAAAAGTGCATCTGTCCATCATAAAAGTGCATCTATCCATCCTAAAAGTGCATCCATCCATCATAAAAGTGCATCTGTCCATCATAAAAGTACATCTATCCATAATAAAAGTGCATCTATCCATCATAAAAGTACATCCATCCTAAAAGTACATCTATCTATCCTAAAAGTATATCTATCCATCATAAAAGTGCATCTATCCATCATAAAAGTACATCCATCCTAAAAGTACATCTATCTATAATAAAAGTGCATCCATCTATCCATCATAAAAGTGCATCTATCCATCATAAAAGTGCATCCATCTATCCATCATAAAAGTGCATCTATCCATAATAAAAGTGCATCCATCTATCCATCATAAAAGTACATCTATCCATAATAAAAGTGCATCCATCTATCCATCATAAAAGTGCATCTATCCATCATAAAAGTGCATCCATCCATCATAAAAGTGCATCTGTCTGTCCATCATAAAAGTGCATCTGTCCATCATAAAAGTGCATCTGTCTGTCCATCATAAAAGTGCATCTATCCATCATAAAAGTGCATCTGTCTGTCCATCATAAAAGTGCATCTATCCATCATAAAAGTGCATCTGTCCATCATAAAAGTGCATCTGTCCATCATAAAAGTGCATCTGTCCATCATAAAAGTGCATCTATCCATCATAAAAGTGCATCCGTCCATCATAAAAGTGCATCTGTCCATCATAAAAGTGCATCTGTCCATCATAAAAGGGCATCTGTCCATCATAAAAGTGCATCTGTCCATCATAAAAGTGCATCTGTCCATCATAAAAGGGCATCTGTCCATCATAAAAGTGCATCTGTCCATCATAAAAGTGCATCTGGCCGTCATAAAAGTGCATCTATCCATCATAAAAGTGCATCTATCCATCATAAAAGTGCATCTGGCCATCATAAAAGTGCATCTGGCCATCATAAAAGTGCATCCGTCCATCATAAAAGTGCATCTATCCATCATAAAAGTGCATCTATCCATCATAAAAGTGCATCTGTCCATCATAAAAGTGCATCTGTCCATCATAAAAGTACATCTGTCCATCATAAAAGTGCATCTATCCATCATAAAAGTGCATCCGTCCATCATAAAAGTGCATCTATCCATCATAAAAGTGCATCTATCCATCATAAAAGTGCATCTGTCCATCATAAAAGTGCATCCGTCCATCATAAAAGTGCATCTATCCATCATAAAAGTGCATCAATCCATCATAAAAGTGCATCAATACATCCTACATGTACCTATCCTATAGGGTTAGTTGCATGTAATTATGCAGCATTTACTGTTATTATTACAGCAAGTACATGTAACATAAAGGACACTGTAAAATAAAATATTACTTAATTTTTGTATTCTATTTCCTTGTATTGACATTTGAATAATAATTCTGCAATGAATCGTGCACTAAAGCACTGGCCTTAGATCTCCTTTAAACCATCACACTTCACAACCTATGAGATTCTGACACACACACACGAAACTGTTAATCAATTCTGAAACTTCTGCATTTCACCACAAATCTCCGGCGAGACGCCGCGCTTGAACCCGCGATGCCTTTAATTTACTTTTCTCTGACAAATTGGCTCCTCGGTCCCTCGATGCTGAAGAACCCCAACAAACTCTCTTCATGTGAGATTCCCAGCGCGCCGCTGCATAGAAACGAGCCGTTTCTGGCTTTCCGAAGAGCAAAAGAGTTTTAATAAGCAATTAAAGCCTTCAATAGGAGTTCCTAATTAAAGGCATGTTAAACAAACAGTTATGAATACAGAAGAAATATTGACAATGGTGAAGGTGGCGCGAGCTCACCAGGGAAAACCTGAGCTTATTATGAGCATGAAATTAATTTCACCTCGGCGAGAATTCCCTCCTGCGGCCGAATTTCAGGACGTCTGCGGTCAGGCCTTCTTCAAATAAAGAACGATTAGACGAGCTCCTCCTCCTGGAGGAATCCATTCCTGCCATTACTACAACCCATTCAGCCTTGGCTTTCACTAAAAGGCAATGCAAGAACACGTGCATCCTTCACTCGAAAACATCTCGGGTGTTTTATCCCCCAGAGTTACCCAGTGTTTGAGTAGTTTCTGTGTTACTCAGATCCTGGGTCAGGCGTAACAACCCAGTGTTTGGGTAGTTTTTGTGTTACCCAGATCCTGGGTCAGGCGTAACAACCCAGTGTTTGAGTAGTTTTTGTGTTACTCAGATCCTGGGTCAGGCGTAACAACCCAGTGTTTGGGTAGTTTTTGTGTTACTCAGATCCTGGGTCAGGCGTAACAACCCAGTGTTTGGGTAGTTTTTGTGTTACTCAGATCCTGGGTCAGGCGTAACAACCCAGTGTTTGAGTAGTTTTTGTGTAACCCAGATCCTGGGTCAGGCGTAACAACCCAGTGTTTGAGTAGTTTTTGTGTAACCCAGATCCTGGGTCAGGCGTAACAACCCAGTGTTTGGGTAGTTTTTGTGTTACTCAGATCCTGGGTCAGGCGTAACAACCCAGTGTTTGAGTAGTTTTTGTGTAACCCAGATCCTGGGTCAGGCGTAACAACCCAGTGTTTGGGTAGTTTTTGTGTTACTCAGATCCTGGGTCAGGCGTAACAACCCAGTGTTTGAGTAGTTTTTGTGTAACCCAGATCCTGGGTCAGGCGTAACAACCCAGTGTTTGAGTAGTTTCTGTGTTACCCAGATCCTGGGTCAGGCGTAACAACCCAGTGTTTGGGTAGTTTCTGTGTTACCCAGATCCTGGGTCAGGCGTAACAACCCAGTGTTTGGGTAGTTTCTGTGTTACCCAGATCCTGGGTCAGGCGTAACAACCCAGTGTTTGGGTAGTTTTTGTGTTACTCAGATCCTGGGTCAGGCGTAACAACCCAGTGTTTGGGTAGTTTTTGTGTTACACAGATCCTGGGTCAGGCGTAACAACCCAGTGTTTGGGTAGTTTTTGTGTTACCCAGATCCTGGGTCAGGCGTAACAACCCAGTGTTTGAGTAGTTTTTGTGTTACTCAGATCCTGGGTCAGGCGTAACAACCCAGTGTTTGGGTAGTTTTTGTGTTACTCAGATCCTGGGTCAGGCGTAACAACCCAGTGTTTGAGTAGTTTTTGTGTTACACAGATCCTGGGTCAGGCGTAACAACCCAGTGTTTGAGTAGTTTCTGTGTTACTCAGATCCTGGGTCAGGCGTAACAACCCAGTGTTTGAGTAGTTTTTGTGTTACCCAGATCCTGGGTCAGGCGTAACAACCCAGTGTTTGAGTAGTTTTTGTGTTACTCAGATCCTGGGTCAGGCGTAACAACCCAGTGTTTGGGTAGTTTTTGTGTTACTCAGATCCTGGGTCAGGCGTAACAACCCAGTGTTTGGGTAGTTTTTGTGTTACTCAGATCCTGGGTCAGGCGTAACAACCCAGTGTTTGGGTAGTTTTTGTGTTACTCAGATCCTGGGTCAGGCGTAACAACCCAGTGTTTGGGTAGTTTTTGTGTTACCCAGATCCTGGGTCAGGCGTAACAACCCAGTGTTTGAGTAGTTTTTGTGTTACTCAGATCCTGGGTCAGGCGTAACAACCCAGTGTTTGAGTAGTTTTTGTGTAACCCAGATCCTGGGTCAGGCGTAACAACCCAGTGTTTGGGTAGTTTTTGTGTTACTCAGATCCTGGGTCAGGCGTAACAACCCAGTGTTTGAGTAGTTTTTGTGTAACCCAGATCCTGGGTCAGGCGTAACAACCCAGTGTTTGGGTAGTTTTTGTGTTACTCAGATCCTGGGTCAGGCGTAACAACCCAGTGTTTGAGTAGTTTTTGTGTAACCCAGATCCTGGGTCAGGCGTAACAACCCAGTGTTTGAGTAGTTTCTGTGTTACCCAGATCCTGGGTCAGGCGTAACAACCCAGTGTTTGGGTAGTTTTTGTGTTACCCAGATCCTGGGTCAGGCGTAACAACCCAGTGTTTGGGTAGTTTTTGTGTTACCCAGATCCTGGGTCAGGCGTAACAACCCAGTGTTTGAGTAGTTTCTGTGTTACCCAGATCCTGGGTCAGGCGTAACAACCCAGTGTTTGGGTAGTTTTTGTGTTACTCAGATCCTGGGTCAGGCGTAACAACCCAGTGTTTGGGTAGTTTTTGTGTTACTCAGATCCTGGGTCAGACGTAACAACCCAGTGTTTGGGTAGTTTTTGTGTTACTCAGATCCTGGGTCAGGCGTAACAACCCAGTGTTTGGGTAGTTTCTGTGTTACCCAGATCCTGGGTCAGGCGTAACAACCCAGTGTTTGGGTAGTTTTTGTGTTACTCAGATCCTGGGTCAGGCGTAACAACCCAGTGTTTGGGTAGTTTTTGTGTTACCCAGATCCTGGGTCAGGCGTAACAACCCAGTGTTTGAGTAGTTTTTGTGTTACTCAGATCCTGGGTCAGGCGTAACAACCCAGTGTTTGAGTAGTTTTTGTGTAACCCAGATCCTGGGTCAGGCGTAACAACCCAGTGTTTGAGTAGTTTCTGTGTTACTCAGATCCTGGGTCAGGCGTAACAACCCAGTGTTTGAGTAGTTTTTGTGTTACCCAGATCCTGGGTCAGGCGTAACAACCCAGTGTTTGAGTAGTTTTTGTGTTACTCAGATCCTGGGTCAGGCGTAACAACCCAGTGTTTGGGTAGTTTTTGTGTTACTCAGATCCTGGGTCAGGCGTAACAACCCAGTGTTTGGGTAGTTTTTGTGTTACTCAGATCCTGGGTCAGGCGTAACAACCCAGTGTTTGGGTAGTTTTTGTGTTACTCAGATCCTGGGTCAGGCGTAACAACCCAGTGTTTGGGTAGTTTTTGTGTTACCCAGATCCTGGGTCAGGCGTAACAACCCAGTGTTTGAGTAGTTTTTGTGTTACTCAGATCCTGGGTCAGGCGTAACAACCCAGTGTTTGAGTAGTTTTTGTGTAACCCAGATCCTGGGTCAGGCGTAACAACCCAGTGTTTGGGTAGTTTTTGTGTTACTCAGATCCTGGGTCAGGCGTAACAACCCAGTGTTTGAGTAGTTTTTGTGTAACCCAGATCCTGGGTCAGGCGTAACAACCCAGTGTTTGGGTAGTTTTTGTGTTACTCAGATCCTGGGTCAGGCGTAACAACCCAGTGTTTGAGTAGTTTTTGTGTAACCCAGATCCTGGGTCAGGCGTAACAACCCAGTGTTTGAGTAGTTTCTGTGTTACCCAGATCCTGGGTCAGGCGTAACAACCCAGTGTTTGGGTAGTTTTTGTGTTACCCAGATCCTGGGTCAGGCGTAACAACCCAGTGTTTGGGTAGTTTTTGTGTTACTCAGATCCTGGGTCAGGCGTAACAACCCAGTGTTTGGGTAGTTTTTGTGTTACTCAGATCCTGGGTCAGACGTAACAACCCAGTGTTTGGGTAGTTTTTGTGTTACTCAGATCCTGGGTCAGGCGTAACAACCCAGTGTTTGGGTAGTTTCTGTGTTACCCAGATCCTGGGTCAGACGTAACAACCCAGTGTTTGAGTAGATTATGTGTTACTCAGATCCTGGGTCAGACGTAACAACCCAGTGTTTGAGTAGTTTCTGTGTTACTCAGATCCTGGGTCAGACGTAACAACCCAGTGTTTGAGTAGTTTTTGTGTTACTCAGATCCTGGGTCAGACGTAACAACCCAGTGTTTGAGTAGTTTATGTGTTACTCAGATCCTGGGTCAGGCGTAACAACCCAGTGTTTGAGTAGTTTCTGTGTTACTCAGATCCTGGGTCAGGCGTAACAACCCAGTGTTTGAGTAGTTTCTGTGTTACTCAGATCCTGGGTCAGGCGTAACAACCCAGTGTTTGAGTAGTTTTTGTGTTACCCAGATCCTGGGTCAGGCGTAACAACCCAGTGTTTGAGTAGTTTTTGTGTTACTCAGATCCTGGGTCAGACGTAACAACCCAGTGTTTGAGTAGTTTTTGTGTTACCCAGATCCTGGGTCAGACGTAACAACCCAGTGTTTGAGTAGTTTATGTGTTACCCAGATCCTGGGTCAGGCGTAACAACCCAGTGTTTGAGTAGTTTTTGTGTTACTCAGATCCTGGGTCAGACGTAACAACCCAGTGTTTGAGTAGTTTTTGTGTTACGCAGATCCTGGGTCAGTCGTAACAACCCAGTGTTTGAGTAGTTTTTCGTATTACTCAGATCCTGGGTCAGACGTAACAACCCAGTGTTTGAGTAGTTTTTGTGTTACCCAGATCCTGGGTCAGATATAACAACCCAGTGTTTGAGTAGTTTATGTGTTACCCAGATCCTGGGTCAGGCGTAACAACCCAGTGTTTGAGTAGTTTATGTGTTACCCAGATCCTGGGTCAGACGTAACAACCCAGTGTTTGAGTAGTTTATGTGTTACGCAGATCCTGGGTCAGACGTAACAACCCAGTTTTTGGGTAGTTTTTGTGTTACTCAGATCCTGGGTCAGATGTAACAACCCAGTGTTTGAGTAGTTTTTGTGTTACCCAGATCCTGGGTCAGACGTAACAACCCAGTGTTTGAGTAGTTTATGTGTTACTCAGATCCTGGGTCAGACGTAACAACCCAGTGTTTGAGTAGTTTATGTGTAACACAGATCCTGGGTCAGACGTAACAACCCAGTGTTTGAGTAGTTTATGTTACCCAGATCCTGGGTCAGATGTAACAACCCAGTGTTTGAGTAGTTTTTGTGTTACCCAGATCCTGGGTCAGACGTAACAACCCAGTGTTTGAGTAGTTTTTGTGTTACGCAGATCCTGGGTCAGACGTAACAACCCAGTGTTTGGGTAGTTTTTGTGTTACTCAGATCCTGGGTCAGATGTAACAACCCAGTGTTTGAGTAGTTTTTGTGTTACTCAGATCCTGGGTCAGACGTAACAACCCAGTGTTTGGGTAGTTTTTGTGTTACTCAGATCCTGGGTCAGATGTAACAACCCAGTGTTTGGGTAGTTTTTGTGTTACTCAGATCCTGGGTCAGACGTAACAACCCAGTGTTTGAGTAATTTTTGTGTTACTCAGATCCTGGGTCAGACGTAACAACCCAGTGTTTGGGTAGTTTTTGTGTTACTCAGATCCTGGGTCAGACGTAACAACCCAGTGTTTGAGTAGTTTTTGTGTTACTCAGATCCTGGGTCAGGCGTAACAACCCAGTGTTTGAGTAGTTTTTGTGTTACTCAGATCCTGGGTCAGGCGTAACAACCCAGTGTTTGAGTAGTTTTTGTGTTACTCAGATCCTGGGTCAGGCGTAACAACCCAGTGTTTGGGTAGTTTTTGTGTTACTCAGATTCTGGGTCAGACGTAACAACACAGTGTTTGAGTAGTTTTTGTGTTACTCAGATCCTGGGTCAGACGTAAAAACCCAGTGTTTGAGTAGTTTTTGTGTTACTCAGATTCTCAGTCAGGCGTAACAACCCAGTGTTTGAGTAGTTTTTGTGTTACTCAGATCCTAGGTCAGACGTAACAACCCAGTGTGTGAGTAGTTTTTGTGTTACCCAGATCCTGGGTCAGACGTAAAAACCCAGTGTTTGAGTAGTTTTTGTGTTACTCAGATCCTGGGTCAGACGTAACAACCCAGTGTTTGAGTAGTTTTTGTGTTACTCAGATCCTGGGTCAGACGTAACAACCCAGTGTTTGAGTAGTTTTTGTGTTACTCAGATTCTCGGTCAGGCGTAACAACCCAGTGTTTGAGTAGTTTTTGTGTTACTCAGATTCTGGGTCAGACGTAACAACCCAGTGTTTGAGTAGTTTTAGTGTTACTCAGATCCTGGGTCAGACGTAACAACCCAGTGTTTGGGTAGTTTTTGTGTTACTCAGATCCTGGGTCAGGCGTAACAACCCAGTGTTTGAGATGTTTTTGTGTTACTCAGATCCTGGGTCAGACGTAACAACCCAGTGTTTGAGTAGTTTCTGTGTTACTCAGATCCTGGGTCAGACGTAACAACCCAGTGTTTGAGTAGTTTTTGTGTTACTCAGATCCTGGGTCAGACGTAACAACCCAGTGTTTGAGTAGTTTATGTGTTACTCAGATCCTGGGTCAGACGTAACAACCCAGTGTTTGAGTAGTTTTTGTGTTACTCAGATCCTGGGTCAGACGTAACAACCCAGTGTTTGAGTAGTTTCTGTGTTACTCAGATCCTGGGTCAGATGTAACAACCCAGTGTTTGAGTAGTTTTTGTGTTACTCAGATCCTGGGTCAGACGTAACAACCCAGTGTTTGAGTAGTTTTTGTGTTACTCAGATCCTGGGCCAGACGTAACAACCCAGTGTTTGGGTAGTTTTTGTGTTACTCAGATCCTGTCAGGCGTAACAACCCAGTGTTTGGGTAGTTTTTGTGTTACTCAGATCCTGGGTCAGGCGTAACAACCCAGTGTTTGAGTAGTTTTTGTGTTACTCAGATCCTGGGTCAGATGTAACAACCCAGTGTTTGAGTAGTTTTTGTGTTACTCAGATCCTGGGTCAGATGTAACAACCCAGTGTTTGAGTAGCTTATGTGTTACTCAGATCCTGGGTCGGACGTAACAACCCAGTGTTTGAGTAGTTTTTGTGTTACTCAGATCCTGGGTCGGACGTAACAACCCAGTGTTTGAGTAGTTTTTGTGTTACTCAGATCCTGGGTCAGATGTAACAACCCAGTGTTTGAGTAGCTTATGTGTTACTCAGATCCTGGGTCGGGCGTAACAACCCAGTGTTTGAGTAGTTTTCGTGTTACTCAGATCCTGGGTCAGACGTAACAACCCAGTGTTTGAGTAGTTTTTGTGTTACTCAGATCCTGGGTCAGATGTAACAACCCAGTGTTTGAGTAGTTTTTGTGTTACTCAGATCCTGGGTCAGGCGTAACAACCCAGTGTTTGAGTAGCTTATGTGTTACTCAGATCCTGGGTCAGACGTAACAACCCAGTGTTTGAGTAGTTTTTGTGTTACTCAGATCCTGGGTCAGATGTAACAACCCAGTGTTTGAGTAGTTTTTGTGTTACTCAGATCCTGGGTCAGGCGTAACAACCCAGTGTTTGAGTAGCTTATGTGTTACTCAGATCCTGGGTCAGGCGTAACAACCCAGTGTTTGAGATGTTTTTGTGTTACTCAGATCCTGGGTCAGACGTAACAACCCAGTGTTTGAGTAGTTTCTGTGTTACTCAGATCCTGGGTCAGACGTAACAACCCAGTGTTTGAGTAGTTTTTGTGTTACTCAGATCCTGGGTCAGACGTAACAACCCAGTGTTTGGGTAGTTTTTGTTACACAGATCCTGGGTCAGATGTAACAACCCAGTGTTTGAGTAGTTTATGTGTTACTCAGATCCTGGGTCAGACGTAACAACCCAGTGTTTGAGTAGTTTTTGTGTTACACAGATCCTGAGTCAGACGTAACAACCCAGTGTTTGGGTAGTTTTTGTGTTACACAGATCCCGGGTAAGACGTAACAACCCAGTGTTTGAGTAGTTTTTGTGTTACACAGATCCTGGGTCAGGCGTAACAACCCAGTGTTTGGGTAGTTTTTGTGTTGCACAGATCCTGGGTCAGACGTAACAACCCAGTGTTTGCGTAGTTTTTGTGTTACTCAGATCCTGGGTCAGGCGTAACAACCCAGTGTTTGGGTAGTTTTTGTGTTACACAGATCCTGGGTCAGGCGTAACAACCCAGTGTTTGAGTAGTTTTTGTGTTACACAGATCCTGGGTCAGACGTAACAACCCAGTGTTTGGGTAGTTTTTGTGTTACCCAGATCCTGGGTCAGGCGTAACAACCCAGTGTTTGAGTAGTTTTTGTGTTGCACAGATCCTGGGTCAGACGTAACAACCCAGTGTTTGCGTAGTTTTTGTGTTACTCAGATCCTGGGTCAGGCGTAACAACCCAGTGTTTGGGTAGTTTTTGTGTTACACAGATCCTGGGTCAGGCGTAACAACCCAGTGTTTGAGTAGTTTTTGTGTTGCACAGATCCTAGGTCAGACGTAACAACCCAGTGTTTGCGTAGTTTTTGTGTTACTCAGATCCTGGGTCAGGCGTAACAACCCAGTGTTTGAGTAGTTTTTGTGTTACACAGATCCTGGGTCAGACGTAACAACCCAGTGTTTGGGTAGTTTTTGTGTTACACAGATCCTGGGTCAGACGTAACAACCCAGTGTTTGAGTAGTTTTTGTGTTACACAGATCCTGGGTCAGGTGTAACAACCCAGTGTTTGAGTAGTTTTTGTGTTACACAGATCCTGGGTCAGACGTAACAACCCAGTGTTTGGGTAGTTTTTGTGTTACACAGATCCTGGGTCAGGCGTAACAACCCAGTGTTTGGGTAGTTTTTGTGTTACACAGATCCTGGGTCAGGTGTAACAACCCAGTGTTTGAGTAGTTTTTGTGTTACACAGATCCTGGGTCAGACGTAACAACCCAGTGTTTGGGTAGTTTTTGTGTTACACAGATCCTGGGTCAGGCGTAACAACCCAGTGTTTGGGTAGTTTTTGTGTTACTCAGATCCTGGGTCAGACGTTCAGGATTCAGTGCAGCTCCGTCAAATCGATGCACATCTTCGGTAAAATACAGGTTTGTGTACATTTTATTTTATGTATAAATTCGTTATTGTGTTTACAATGTGAGTAACATACACGAGTATCACGTCTGTCTTTTCGCGTGATGGAACGCTTACATAAAATGTGATGATTTTATTAAAAAAGATCATTAACATTAATTCATGTATGAAGCAAAAAAGAAGCTAGTATTATAGTAAACATTAACGATGGGTAAAATTAACCCAACATGTGTTCTGTCCTATATTTACTCAGGCCTTGGGTTGAAAAGAACCCAAATTGGGATGTGTGTTGGGATAGTGTTGACAAAACTCAATGTGACTTCAAACGTTGGCTGAACTCAATCACACACACACACACACACACACAGATTTATATCAGACAGGAGGCTGTTATATTAGATATAACGGGTCTCCCGCTCGGGTTTTTGATATCGTGAATCACCGCAGATATTGAATCCATTGCAGACGCATTTCAGAAAGTGTCCTGACGAAGAAATGAAATATGCACGAGACGCTGCCAAATTACACAAGCGCCTGACATTATAACGTGTTTGATGAATGTGCGGCGGTGTATCGTAACCAGATCCATGTGTTGTGATAAATACCAAAACATGCAGATGAAACCTCCCTGAATACGAGCCGCTCTTATTTTTCAATAGACCATCGATGTGTGTTGTGTTCTTGGCTCGGAGTGAACACAAATTAATCACACGCCATATTTCAGGAGCGTATTTACTGTTGTTGAATCCGGGGCTATCTGTTCAACTTCTGAGGAAGAGAAAGAGCTGAAGAAATGAAGGCGGTCAAGGACTTCTCTCTCTTTGAATGCAATGAGGTAGCGGGCCAGGGGAACGCCGCTTAACAACTGCTTTCCGTTATTACATTAGCTATTTGCTCAGCAGAGCCTCTCATTCAGAGCGACTCAAATAGCTTTTCCGCACGAGCCGTTTATACAGCTGGAGCGAGAACCGGCTAAGTGCCGCTCTCCAGGGCTTTCCCGCAGAAGTGCGGATCCGCAGGGAATCATGGGACGGATCGAGTGGGGCAGAAAAGCACACAGCACTCACGTTCCCAAAGCGTAATCAATTTAGCTGTGGTGCAAATGAAAACATCGGCGTGAGGAAACGATACGGCTAATCCAGCAGAGAGAGGTCATTCAGACATTTATTACTTCCTCACAGACCAAACACAGACCGAACTTCAACAGCTGGAGAAGAGTCGAAGCTCGAGACAACATGTGACACGCCATTACTCACAATTATTAAACCCCCCCTGTGGTGAAAATCATTTAATATGCTTTCAGACATGTGCAAAGTCAAAGTCAGCACCATTGCGGAGTATTTTCTCTTTAAAACCGCAGTGAATCATAGAAACGCCGGTGTTTCTGACGTCACAGATGTTGTGACCAATCACGTCATGAGGGGGCGGGGCTTAGCATATCACATCAGGTAGATTTGGCAATATAGAGGGTGAATTATGCATTGTGTGTATTATCACAAGTTATTTTATTTTATTGTTCCTATTAAAAAATGAACAAAAGTTACAGCATTCTGTCTTTTTACAATTTCAAAATTCTATTATTTTTGTATTCTATTTAAAAAATGGGCAAAAATTAGAGAATTATGTCTTTTTACAATTTCAAAATTCTATTATTTTTGTGTTCCTATTAAAAAAATGGGCAAACGTTACAAAATTCTGTCTTTTTACAATTTCAAAATTCTATTATTTTGTGTTCCTATTAAAAAAATTGTGAAAAGTTACATAATTCTGTCTTTTAACAATTTCAAAATTCTGTTATTTTCATGTTCTATTAAAAAAATGGGCAAAAATGACAGAATTATGTTTTTTTTACAATTTCAAAATTTTATTATTTTTGTGTTCCTATTAAAAAAAATTGCCAAAAGTTAAATAATTCTGTCCTTTTACAATTTAAACATTCTATTATTTTTGTGTTCAATTAAAAAAATGGGCAAACGTTACAAAATTCTATCATTTTACAATTTCAAATTCTATTATTTTTGTGTTCAAAAAAATGGACAAAAGTTACATCATTCTGTCTTTTTAAAATTTCAAAATTATTTTATTAAAATTTTTTACAATTTCAAAATTCTATTATTTTTGTATTCTATTAATAAAATGGGCAAACATTACACAATTCTGTCTTTTTACAATTTCAAAATTCTATTTTTTTTATCTATTTAAAAAATGGCCAAACGTTACATAATTCTGTCTTTTTACAATTTCAAAATTTTATTATTTTCGTTTTTTACAATTTCAAAATTCTATTATTTTTTTATCTATTTAAAAAATGGCCAAACGTTACACAATTTTGTCTTTTTATAATTTCAAAATTTTATTATTTTCGTTTTTTACCATTTCAATTCTATTCTATTCAAAGAATGGGCAAACATTACACAATTACGTATTTTTACAATTTCAAAATTGTATTATTTTCATTTTTACCATTTAAAATTTATTTTATTTTCATATTCTATATTTTAAAAATGGGTTCAAAATTCTATTATTTTTGTGTTCCTATAAAAAAAATGGCAAAAATGTACAGAACTGTCATTTTACAATTTCACTATTTTTTAACAGTGTTCCTATAAAGAAAATGGCCAAAAATTACACTATTCTGCTTTTTAACAATTTCAAAATTCTATTATTTTCATGTTCCACAATATCTTAAAGCGTACTTTAAGAGGATATCACACAACAATAGGAACTTTATCTCTGTTGA
Organism: Gobio gobio; assembly: GCF_949357685.1. NCBI lineage: Eukaryota > Metazoa > Chordata > Actinopteri > Cypriniformes > Gobionidae > Gobio > Gobio gobio. The sequence goes on from NC_137116.1 coordinate 14,161,244, forward strand.
CACCCATGAGCGGCTCTACAGGCAGGAAATGGAAAATCTCTGGAAAAGACACGAGACACGGATGCTGTGTTTGCTCCATCTCAATCTTCTGCTGTTCACAGCCGGACAGGTCAAGCCCTCACCAACACCTCATCACTGAGAGCACAGCTGAAGCTAAAGACAGCAGAGGAAGTGTGAATCTGAGACAGAACTCATACATATGAGTCCAGTTCTGTGGCGGTAAAACAGTCAAATCAGTGTAAATGACAGCACGTTCCCCTCCGGCTCAAACTCTGACCTCCAGAGCCTCCCAGACCAATTTCAAAATTCTAATATTTTCGTTTTTTACAATTCCAAAATTCCATTAATTCTGTTCCTATTAAAAAAATGGAAAAAAGTTACACAATTCTGTCTTTTTTACAATTTCAAAATTATATTTTTGTGATCTATTAAAAAAATGGGCAAACGTTACACAACTCTGTTTTTTTTAAATATCAAAATTCTATTATTTTCGTTTTTAAAAATTTAAAAATTCTATTTTAGTTTTTTACAATTTCAAAATTCTATTATTTCTGTTCCTATTAAAAAAAGGGAAAAAAAGTTACACAATTCTGTCTTTTTACAATTTCAAAATTATATTTTCGCTTTTTACAATTTCAAAATTATATTATTTTCATATTCTATTAAAAAAATGGGCAAACATTACACAATTACGTATTTTTACAATTTCAAAATTCTATTATTTTCATTTTTACCATTTCAAAATTATATTATTTTCATATTCTATTCAAAAAATAGGCAAACGTTACACAATTCTGTCTTAAAATATCAAAATTCTATTATTTTCGTTTTTTAAAATGTCAAAATTCTATTATTTTGTTTTTTTACAATTTCAAAATTCCATTATTTCTGTGTTCCTATTAAAAAAAGTTACACAATTATGTCTTTTTACAATTTCAAAAGTCTATTATTTTTGTATTCTATTAAAAAATTGACAAAAGTTACACAATTCTGTCTTTTTACAATTTCAAAATTTTATTATTTTCGTTTTTTTAAATTATAATATTTTCATATTCTATTCAAAGAATGGGCAAACATTACACAATTACATATTTTTACAATTTCAAAATTCTATTATTTTCATTTTTACCATTTAAAAAATATTTTATTTTGACATTCTATATTTTAAAAATGGGCAAACGTTACAAAATTCAGTCTTTTTACAATTTCAAAATTCTATTATTTCTATGTTCCTTTTAAAAAAATGGAAAAAAGTTACACAATTCTGTCTTTTTACAATTTCAAAATTCTATTATTTTTGTGATCTTTTAAAAAAATGGGGAAACATTACACAATTCTGTCTTAAAATATCAAAATTCTATTATTTTCGTTTTTTAAAATGTCAAAATTCTATTATTTTGTTTTTTTACAATTTCAAAATTCCATTATTTCTGTGTTCCTATTAAAAAAGTTACACAATTATGTCTTTTTACAATTTCAAAAGTCTACAATTTCAAAAGTCTACTCGTTTTTTGTTTTTTTAAATTATAATATTTTCATATTCTATTCAAAGAATGGGCAAACATTACACAATTACATATTTTTACAATTTCAAAATTCTATTATTTTCATTTTTACCATTTAAAAAATATTTTATTTTCATATTCTATATTTTAAAAATGGGCAAACGTTACAAAATTCAGTCTTTTTATAATTTCAAAATTCTATTATTTTAGAATTTTGTGAATCTGTGTATTTCAAATCAGTGTAAATGACAGCGCGTCTCAAACTCTGACCTCCAGAGCCTCCCTGACCCACAGCAACCGTCCCGAGGAAATCAATCCGGGCTTCATAAAGGGTCAGGGCTGGGAATCCTCCAGGCTCATGGAAGACACTGGCCAACCACATCTCCAATAAATCCAGAAATCATAAAAGCAGAGGAACAGCAGCGTTGGGCCGATTGTAAGCTCAATATTGTGCTAACGTCTGAACGAGCCTGCGGAGGCTGTAAATCCATACGGAGAGGAGGAATATAAACAGCAGGAGGAATTTCCTCAGCATTCTCCAGTCACACACGCTTATTAAAGGAGAAGAAACGCGGATGGAATAACATGAGTCCAGGTTCTTCATCATCCCGCGTGTGATGGATGTGCAGGAGGCTCTTCTGCAGTCGTCTGGTCACATGATTTACTCCTGACATCAGACGAACATGCCCAGATTCCCACAGAACATGATGGATATGAATTATTCCTGCGCTGCTCCACCTTCTGCACTCCCACACTCACTTCATCCACAGCAATATTCACAATTCAGAAGCTTTTAAACCATGACAACACTTTTTTGTTGCTTGAAATAAACGAAACGTAAACTGAAATAAAATATAAAAAATAGTCAACATTCTCATTCGGCTTGACATTAAAAATAACCAATTTAAATGACAAAAACACATCTCTCCTTTAAATTTTTTTTAGCAAAATTACTAAACATCTTATTATAATTAAAATGCAAAACAAAAAAAATTAACTAAATACTTAAGTAACTAAAATAATTATAATTTATATAATTTAATTTCAGGACAAAGGATTTATAAATAATATGTTTTACTCACAAACCTAATGAAATATTAGATCCTGACATAACTCCATCTATCCACCCGTCATCCATCCACCGTCATCCATCCCGTCATCCATCCACCCGTCATCCATCCACCGCCATCCATCCACCCGCCATCCATCCCGTCATCCATCCACCCGTCATCCATCCCGTCATCCATCCACCGTCATCCATCCCGTCATCCATCCACCCGTCATCCATCCCGTCATCCATCCACCCGCCATCCATCCACCCGTCATCCATCCCGTCATCCATCCACCCGTCATCCATCCACCCGTCATCCATCCACCCGTCATCCATCCACCCGTCATCCATCCACCCGTCATCCATCCACCGCCATCCATCCACCCGTCATCCATCCCGTCATCCATCCACCCGTCATCCATCCCGTCATCCATCCACCCGTCATCCATCCCGTCATCCATCCACCCGCCATCCATCCACCCGCCATCCATCCACCCGTCATCCATCCCGTCATCCATCCCGTCATCCATCCACCCGTCATCCATCCACCCGTCATCCATCCACCCGTCATCCATCCACCCGTCATCCATCCACCGCCATCCATCCACCCGCCATCCATCCACCGCCATCCATCCACCCGTCATCCATCCCGTCATCCATCCACCCGTCATCCATCCCGTCATCCATCCACCCGTCATCCATCCACCCGTCATCCATCCACCCGCCATCCATCCACCGTCATCCATCCACCTGTCATCCATCCACCGTCATCCATCCCGCCATCCATCCACCCGTCATCCATCCACCCGTCATCCATCCACCCGCCATCCATCCACCCGTCATCCATCCACCCGTCATCCATCCACCCATCATCCATCCACCGTCATCCATCCACCCGCCATCCATCCACCCGTCATCCATCCATCCGTCATCCATCCATCTGTAATCCATATGTCATGCATCCATCCATCTGTCATGCATCCATCCATCCATCTGTCATCTATCCACCCGTCATCCATCCAACCCGTCATCCATCCATCCGTCATCCATCCATCTGTAATCCATATGTCATGCATCCATCCATCCATCTGTCATCCATCCATCCATCTGTAATCCATCCATCTGTCATCCATCCACCCATCCTCCATCCATCCATCTGTCAATCCATCCTTCATCATCCATCCATTCATCTGTCATCCATCCACCCGTCATCCATCCACCGGGCATCCATCCACACATCATCCATCCATCCATCCATTCATCTGTCATCCATCCACCAGTCATCTATCCACCGGGCATGCATCCACGCATCATCCATCCATTCATCATCCATCCATCCACCCTTCATCCATCCATCTGTCATCGATCCACCCTTCATCCATCCATCCATCCACACGTCATCCAATGCTTCATATCAGATCCTCTTCACTCCACAGCAGCTCAGGTGCTATAATGCTTCATATCAGATCCTCTTCACTCCACATCAGCTCAGGTGCTATAATGCTTCATATCAGATCATCTTCACTCCACAGCAGCTCAGGTGCTATAATGCTTCATATCAGATCATCTTCACTCCACATCAGCTCAGGTGCTATAATGCTTCATATCAGATCATCTTCACTCCACATCAGCTCAGGTGCTATAATGCTTCATATCTGATCATCTTCACTCCACATCAGCTCAGGTGCTATAATGCTTCATATCAGATCATCTTCACTCCACAGCAGCTCAGGTGCTATAATGCTTCATATCAGATCATCTTCACTCCACAGCAGCTCAGGTGCTATAATGCTTCATATCAGATCATCTTCACTCCACAGCTCAGGTGCTATAATGCTTCATATCAGATCATCTTCACTCCACAGCTCTGGTGCTATAATGCTTCATATCAGATCATCTTCACTCCACAGCAGCTCAGGTGCTATAATGCTTCATATCAGATCATCTTCACTCCACAGCAGCTCAGGTGCTATAATGCTTCATATCAGATCCTCTTCACTCCACAGCAGCTCAGGTGCTATAATGCTTCATATCAGATCCTCTTCACTCCACAGCAGCTCAGGTGCTATAATGCTTCATATCAGATCATCTTCACTCCACAGCAGCTCAGGTGCTATAATGCTTCATATCAGATCATCTTCACTCCACAGCAGCTCAGGTGCTATAATGCTTCATATCAGATCATCTTCACTCCACATCAGCTCAGGTGCTATAATGCTTCATATCAGATCATCTTCACTCCACAGCAGCTCAGGTGCTATAATGCTTCATATCAGATCCTCTTCACTCCACATCAGCTCAGGTGCTATAATGCTTCATATCTGATCATCTTCACTCCACATCAGCTCAGGTGCTATAATGCTTCATATCAGATCATCTTCACTCCACAGCAGCTCAGGTGCTATAATGCTTCATATTAGATCCTCTTCACTCCACAGCAGCTCAGGTGCTATAATGCTTCATATCAGATCCTCTTCACTCCACAGCAGCTCAGGTGCTATAATGCTTCATATCAGATCATCTTCACTCCACAGCAGCTCAGGTGCTATAATGCTTCATATCAGATCATCTTCACTCCACAGCAGCTCAGGTGCTATAATACTTCATATCAGATCCTCTTCACTCCACAGCTCAGGTGCTATAATGCTTCATATCAGATCCTCTTCACTCCACAGCTCAGGTGCTATAATGCTTCATATCAGATCATCTTCACTCCACAGCAGCTCAGGTGCTATAATGCTTCATATCAGATCATCTTCACTCCACAGCAGCTCAGGTGCTATAATGCTTCATATCAGATCCTCTTCACTCCACAGCAGCTCAGGTGCTATAATGCTTCATATCAGATCATCTTCACTCCACATCAGCTCAGGTGCGATAATGCTTCATATCAGATCATCTTCACTCCACAGCAGCTCAGGTGCTATAATGCTTCATATCAGATCATCTTCACTCCACAGCAGCTCAGGTGCTATAATGCTTCATTTCAGATCCTCTTCACTCCACAGCAGCTCAGGTGTTATAATGCTTCATATCAGATCATCTTCACTCCACAGCAGCTCAGGTGCTATAATGCTTCATATCAGATCATCTTCACTCCACATCAGCTCAGGTGCTATAATGCTTCATATCAGATCATCTTCACTCCACAGCAGCTCAGGTGCTATAATGCTTCATATCAGATCCTCTTCACTCCACAGCAGCTCAGGTGCTATATAATAATGCTATATATTAAGCCTGGGCTCTTCTGCTGCACTTCACTCACTCAGGGCTCCACCCACACAGAGAAATATGACTGAATAATCAGAAACAACACATCAGCTCTGGATCAAACGCTTCACGCATATGGACAACAGATTCTAAAATGGCAGTGGACGCCAAACGGGCTTCAGAAACCATCTGTGAGATCCTCAGTCCATTAGTGAACTGAGCAGAAGTGCTGTTTATTCCAGCAGAGATCGGTCCAGAGAGGCTAATGGGGCCGGCCCGCGGGTCAGTGTGTGTGTGTGTGTGTGTGTGTGTGTGTGTGTGTGTGTGTCACTGGAGCGCGGCCGTTCCACTCCTCCTTCAGTGGAAACAGCAAAACACTGAGAAGCTTGAGTTCCTCAGAGCCGCAATCATTCACAGACCAGAGGAAAACACTCATCATCAGTGAGGGACGAGTGAAGCAATCCATCCATCCGTCCACCAATCCTTTCATCTGTCCATCAATACTTTCATCCGTCCATCCATCCATCCGTCCACCAATCCTTTCATCTGTCCATCCATCCATCCGTCCACCAATCCTTTCATCTGTCCATCCATCCATCCGTCCACCAATCCTTTCATCTGTCCATCCATCCATCCGTCCACCAATCCTTTCATCTGTCCATCCATTCATCCGTCCATCAATACTTTCATCCGTCCATCCATCCATCCATCCATCAATACTTTCATTCGTCCATCCGTCCACCAATCCTTTCATTCGTACATCCATCCATCCACCAATCCTTTCATTCGTCCGTCCGTCCATCCACCAATCCTTTCATTCGTCCGTCCGTCCATCCATCCATCCACCAATCCTTTCATTCGTACATCCATCCATCCACCAATCCTTTCATTCGTCCGTCCGTCCATCCATCCATCCACCAATCCTTTCATCTGTCCATCCATCCATCCGTCCACCAATCCTTTCATCTGTCCATCCATTCATCCGTCCATCAATACTTTCATTCGTCCATCCGTCCACCAATCCTTTCATTCGTACATCCATCCATCCACCAATCCTTTCATTCGTCCGTCCGTCCATCCGTCAGTCCACCAATCCTTTCATCTGTCCATCCATCCATCCGTCCACCAATCCTTTCATCTGTCCATCCATTCATCCGTCCATCAATACTTTCATCCGTCCATCCATCCATCCATCCATCAATACTTTCATTCGTCCATCCGTCCACCAATCCTTTCATTCGTACATCCATCCATCCACCAATCCTTTCATTTGTCCATCCATCCGTCCACCAATCCTTTCATTTGTCCATCCATCCGTCCATCAATACTTTCATTCGTCCATCCGTCCACCAATCCTTTCATTCGTCCGTCCATCCATCCATCCATCCATCCACCAATCCTTTCATTTGTCCATCCATCCGTCCACCAATCCTTTCATCTGTCCATCCATTCATCCGTCCATCAATACTTTCATCCGTCCATCCATCCACCAATCCTTTCATTCGTACATCCATCCGTCCAACAATCCTTTCATTTGTCCATCCATCCATCCGTCCACCAATCCTTTCATTTGTCCATCCATCCATCCGTCCACCAATCCTTTCATTTGTCCATCCATCCATCCATCCATCCACCAATCCTTTCATTTGTCCATCCATCCATCCACCAATCCTTTCATTCGTCCGTCCATCCATCCATCCGTCCACCAATCCTTTCATTCGTCCGTCCATCAATCCTTTCATCTGTCCATCCATTCGTCCATTCATCTGTCCACAAATACTTTCAGTCGTCCATCCATCCATCCATCCTTTCATTTGTCCATCCATCCATCCACCAATCCTTTCATCTGTCCATCCATCCGTCCACCAATCCTTTCATCTGTCCATCCATTCATCCGTCCATCAATACTTTCATCCGTCCATCCATCCACCAATCCTTTCATTCGTACATCCATCCGTCCACCAATCCTTTCATTTGTCCATCCATCCATCCGTCCACCAATCCTTTCATTTGTCCATCCATCCGTCCGTCCACCAATCCTTTCATCTGTCCATCCATTCGTCCATTCATCTGTCCACAAATACTTTCAGTCGTCCATCCATCCATCCATCCATCCATCCATCCATCCACCAATACTTTCATTTGTCCATCCATCCATCCATCCATCCACCAATACTTTCATTTGTCCATCCATCCATCAGTCCACCAATCATTTCATCTGTCCATCCATTCGTCAATCCATCTGTCCACGAATACTTTCATTCGTCCATCCATCCACCAATCCTTTCATTTGTCCATCCATCCATCCATACATCCATCCATCCATCCATTCGTCCACCAATCCTTTCATTCGTCCATCCATCCATCCATCCATCCGTCCACCAATCCTTTCATTCGTCCGTCCATCCGTCCACCAATCCTTTCATTTGTTCATCCATCCATCTGTCCACCAATCCTTTCATCCATCCATCCATCCATCCGTCCACCAATCCTTTCATCTGTCCATCCATCCGTCCACCAATCCTTTCATTTGTTCATCCATCCATCTGTCCACCAATCCTTTCATCTGTCCATCCATTCGTCCATTCATCTGTCCACAAATACTTTCAGTCGTCCGTCCATCCATCCATCCATCCATCCATCCATCCACCAATACTTTCATTTGTCCATCTATCCATCAGTCCACCAATCATTTCATCTGTCCATCCATTCGTCCATTCATCGGTCCACAAATACTTTCATTCGTCCATCCATCCACCAATCCTTTCATTTGTCCATCCATCCATCCATCCATCCGTCCACCAATCCTTTCATTCGTCCATCCATCCATCCATCCATCCATCCGTCCACCAATCCTTTCATTCGTCCATCCATCCATCCATCCATCCATCCATCCATCCATTCGTCCACCAATCCTTTCATTCGTCCATCCATCCATCCATCCATCCGTCCACCAATCCTTTCATTCGTCCGTCCATCCGTCCACCAATCCTTTCATTTGTTCATCCATCCATCTGTCCACCAATCCTTTCATCCATCCATCCATCCATCCGTCCACCAATCCTTTCATCTGTCCATCCATCCGTCCACCAATCCTTTCATTTGTTCATCCATCCATCTGTCCACCAATCCTTTCATCTGTCCATCCATTCGTCCATTCATCTGTCCACAAATACTTTCAGTCGTCCGTCCATCCATCCATCCATCCATCCACCAATACTTTAATTTGTCCATCTATCCATCAGTCCACCAATCATTTCATCTGTCCATCCATTCGTCCATTCATCGGTCCACAAATACTTTCATTCGTCCATCCATCCACCAATCCTTTCATTTGTCCATCCATCCATCCATCCATCCGTCCACCAATCCTTTCATTCGTCCGTCCATCCATCCATCCATCCATCCATCCATCCATCCGTCCACCAATCCTTTCATTCGTCCATCCATCCATCCATCCACCAATCCTTTCATTCGTCCATCCATCCATCCATCCACCAATCCTTTCATTCGTCCATCCATCCATCCGTCCACCAATCCTTTCATTCATCCATCCATTCGTCCATTCATCTGTCCACCAATCCTTTCATTCGTCCGTCCATCCATCCATCCACCAATCCTTTCATTTGTCCATGCATCCGTCCACCAATCCTTTCATTCGTCCATCCATCCATCCATCCATCCACCAATCCTTTCATTTGTCCATCCATCCGTCCATCCACCAATCCTTTCATTCGTCCATCCATCCATCCATCCATCCACCAATCCTTTCATTTGTCCATCCATCCATCCGTCCACCAATCCTTTAATTCGTCCATCCATCCATCTATCCACCAATCCTTTCATTTGTCCATCCATCCATCCGTCCACCAATCCTTTCATTTGTCCATCCATCCATCCGTCCACCAATCCTTTAATTCGTCCATCCATCCATCTATCCACCAATCCTTTCATTCGTCCATCCATCCATCCGTCCACCAATCCTTTCATTTGTCCATCCATCCGTCCACCAATCCTTTCATTCGTCCATCCATCCGTCAGTCCACCAATCCTTTCATCTGTCCAT
>NC_137116.1:14176075-14188575 GCF_949357685.1 Gobio gobio
GCTGTGTTCTGACTGTGCATCGTGTGCTGTGTTCTGACTGGACATCGTGTGCTGTGTTCTGACTGTGCATCGTGTGCTGTGTTCTGACCTGACTGTGCATCGTGTGCTGTGTTCTGACTGTGCATCGTGTGCTGTGTTCTGACTGGACATCGTGTGCTGTGTTCTGACTGGACATCGTGTGCTGTGTTCTGACTGTGCATCGTGTGCTGTGTTCTGACTGTGCATCGTGTGCATCGTGTGCTGTGTTCTGACTGTGCATCGTGTGCTGTGTTCTGACTGTGCATCGTGTGCTGTGTTCTGACTGTGCATCGTGTGCTGTGTTCTGACTGTGCATCGTGTGCTGTGTTCTGACTGTGCATCGTGTGCTGTTTTCTGACTGTGCATCGTGTGCTGTGTTCTGACTGGACATCGTGTGCTGTGTTCTGGCTGTGCATCGTGTGCTGTGTTCTGACTGTGCATCGTGTGCTGTGTTCTGACTGGACATCGTGTGCTGTGTTCTGACTGTGCATCGTGTGCTGTGTTCTGACTGTGCATCGTGTGCTGTGTTCTGACTGGACATCGTGTGCTGTGTTCTGACTGGACATCGTGTGCTGTGTTCTGACTGTGCATCGTGTGCTGTGTTCTGACTGTATATCGTGTGCTGTGTTCTGACTGTGCATCGTGTGCTGTGTTCTGACTGGACATCGTGTGCTGTGTTCTGACTGTGCATCGTGTGCTGTGTTCTGACTGTGCATCGTGTGCTGTGTTCTGACTGGACATCGTGTGCTGTGTTCTGACTGTGCATCGTGTGCTGTGTTCTGACCTGACTGTGCATCGTGTGCTGTGTTCTGACTGGACATCGTGTGCTGTGTTCTGACTGTGCATCGTGTGCTGTGTTCTGACTGTGCATCGTGTGCTGTGTTCTGACTGTGCATCGTGTGCTGTGTTCTGACTGGACATCGTGTGCTGTGTTCTGACTGTGCATCATGTGCTGTGTTCTGACTGTGCATCGTGTGCTGTGTTCTGACTGTGCATCGTGTGCTGTGTTCTGACTGTGCATCGTGTGCTGTGTTCTGACTGGACATCGTGTGCTGTGTTCTGACTGTGCATCGTGTGCTGTGTTCTGACTGTGCATCGTGTGCTGTGTTCTGACTGGACATCGTGTGCTGTGTTCTGACTGTGCATCATGTGCTGTGTTCTGACTGTGCATCGTGTGCTGTGTTCTGACTGTGCATCATGTGCTGTGTTCTGACTGTGCATCGTGTGCTGTGTTCTGACTGGACTGCGTGTGCTGTGTTCTGACTGTGCATCGTGTGCTGTGTTCTGACTGGACATCGTGTGCTGTGTTCTGACTGGACATCGTGTGCTGTGTTCTGACTGTGCATCGTGTGCTGTGTTCTGACCTGACTGTGCATCGTGTGCTGTGTTCTGACTGGACATCGTGTGCTGTGTTCTGACTGTGCATCGTGTGCTGTGTTCTGACTGTGCATCGTGTGCTGTGTTCTGACTGTGCATCGTGTGCTGTGTTCTGACTGGACATCGTGTGCTGTGTTCTGACTGTGCATCGTGTGCTGTGTTCTGACTGTGCATCGTGTGCTGTGTTCTGACTGTGCATCGTGTGCTGTGTTCTGACTGTGCATCGTGTGCTGTGTTCTGACTGGACATCGTGTGCTGTGTTCTGACTGTGCATCGTGTGCTGTGTTCTGACTGTGCATCGTGTGCTGTGTTCTGACTGGACTGCGTGTGCTGTGTTCTGACTGTGCATCGTGTGCTGTGTTCTGACTGTATATCGTGTGCTGTGTTCTGACTCTGCATCGTGTGCTGTGTTCTGACTGGACATCGTGTGCTGTGTTCTGACTGTGCATCGTGTGCTGTGTTCTGACTGGACATCGTGTGCTGTGTTCTGACTGTGCATCGTGTGCTGTGTTCTGACTGTATATCGTGTGCTGTGTTCTGACTGTATATCGTGTGCTGTGTTCTGACTGTGCATCGTGTGCTGTGTTCTGACTGGACATCGTGTGCTGTGTTCTGACTGTGCATCGTGTGCTGTGTTCTGACCTGACTGTGCATCGTGTGCTGTGTTCTGACTGGACATCGTGTGCTGTGTTCTGACTGTGCATCGTGTGCTGTGTTCTGACTGTGCATCGTGTTCTGTGTTCTGACTGTGCATCGTGTGCTGTGTTCTGACTGGACATCGTGTGCTGTGTTCTGACTGTGCATCGTGTGCTGTGTTCTGACTGTGCATCGTGTGCTGTGTTCTGACTGTGCATCGTGTGCTGTGTTCTGACTGTGCATCGTGTGCTGTTTTCTGACTGTGCATCGTGTGCTGTGTTCTGACTGGACATCGTGTGCTGTGTTCTGACTGTGCATCGTGTGCTGTGTTCTGACTGTGCATTGTGTGCTGTGTTCTGACTGGACATCGTGTGCTGTGTTCTGACTGCATCGTGTGCTGTGTTCTGACTGTGCATCGTGTGCTGTGTTCTGACTGTGCATCGTGTGCTGTGTTCTGACTGGACATCGTGTGCTGTGTTCTGACTGGACATCGTGTGCTGTGTTCTGACTGTGCATCGTGTGCTGTGTTCTGACTGTGCATCGTGTGCTGTGTTCTGACTGTGCATCGTGTGCTGTGTTCTGACTGGACATCGTGTGCTGTGTTCTGACTGTGCATCGTGTGCTGTGTTCTGACTGTGCATCGTGTGCTGCGTTCTGACTGTGCATCGTGTGCTGTGTTCTGACTGGACATCGTGTGCTGTGTTCTGACTGTGCATCGTGTGCTGTGTTCTGACTGTGCATCGTGTGCTGTGTTCTGACTGTGCATCGTGTGCTGTGTTCTGACTGGACATCGTGTGCTGTTTTCTGACTGTGCGCTGTGTTCTGACTGGACATCGTGTGCTGTGTTCTGACTGTGCATCATGTGCTGTGTTCTGACTGTGCATCGTGTGCTGTGTTCTGACTGGACTGCGTGTGCTGTGTTCTGACTGTGCATCGTGTGCTGTGTTCTGACTGTATATCGTGTGCTGTGTTCTGACTGTGCATCGTGTGCTGTGTTCTGACTGGACTGCGTGTGCTGTGTTCTGACTGTGCATCGTGTGCTGTGTTCTGACTGTATATCGTGTGCTGTGTTCTGACTGTATATCGTGTGCTGTGTTCTGACTGTGCATCGTGTGCTGTGTTCTGACTGTGCATCGTGTGCTGTGTTCTGACTGGACATCGTGTGCTGTGTTCTGACTGGACATCGTGTGCTGTGTTCTGACTGTGCATCGTGTGCTGTGTTCTGACCTGACTGTGTATCGTGTGCTGTGTTCTGACTGGACATCGTGTGCTGTGTTCTGACTGTGCATCGTGTGCTGTGTTCTGACTGTGCATCGTGTGCTGTGTTCTGACTGTGCATCGTGTGCTGTGTTCTGACTGTGCATCGTGTGCTGTGTTCTGACTGTGCATCGTGTGCTGTGTTCTGACTGGGCATCATGTGCTGTGTTCTGACTGTGCATCGTGTGCTGTGTTCTGACTGGACTGCGTGTGCTGTGTTCTGACTGTGCATCGTGTGCTGTGTTCTGACTGTATATCGTGTGCTGTGTTCTGACCTGACTGTGCATCGTGTGCTGTGTTCTGACTGGACATCGTGTGCTGTGTTCTGACTGTGCATCGTGTGCTGTGTTCTGACTGTGCATCGTGTGCTGTGTTCTGACTGTGCATCGTGTGCTGTGTTCTGACTGTGCATCATGTGCTGTGTCCTGACTGTGCATCGTGTGCTGTGTTCTGACTGGACTGCGTGTGCTGTGTTCTGACTGTGCATCGTGTGCTGTGTTCTGACTGTATATCGTGTGCTGTGTTCTGACCTGACTGTGCATCGTGTGCTGTGTTCTGACTGGACATCGTGTGCTGTGTTCTGACTGTGCATCGTGTGCTGTGTTCTGACTGTGCATCGTGTGCTGTGTTCTGACTGGACATCGTGTGCTGTGTTCTGACTGTGCATCGTGTGCTGTGTTCTGACTGTGCATCGTGTGCTGTGTTCTGACTGGACATCGTGTGCTGTGTTCTGACTGTGCATCATGTGCTGTGTTCTGACTGTGCATCGTGTGCTGTGTTCTGACTGTGCATCATGTGCTGTGTTCTGACTGTGCATCGTGTGCTGTGTTCTGACTGGACTGCGTGTGCTGTGTTCTGACTGTGCATCGTGTGCTGTGTTCTGACTGGACATCGTGTGCTGTGTTCTGACTGGACATCGTGTGCTGTGTTCTGACTGTGCATCGTGTGCTGTGTTCTGACCTGACTGTGCATCGTGTGCTGTGTTCTGACTGGACATCGTGTGCTGTGTTCTGACTGTGCATCGTGTGCTGTGTTCTGACTGTGCATCGTGTGCTGTGTTCTGACTGTGCATCGTGTGCTGTGTTCTGACTGGACATCGTGTGCTGTGTTCTGACTGTGCATCGTGTGCTGTGTTCTGACTGTGCATCGTGTGCTGTGTTCTGACTGTGCATCGTGTGCTGTGTTCTGACTGTGCATCGTGTGCTGTGTTCTGACTGGACATCGTGTGCTGTGTTCTGACTGTGCATCGTGTGCTGTGTTCTGACTGTGCATCGTGTGCTGTGTTCTGACTGGACTGCGTGTGCTGTGTTCTGACTGTGCATCGTGTGCTGTGTTCTGACTGTATATCGTGTGCTGTGTTCTGACTCTGCATCGTGTGCTGTGTTCTGACTGGACATCGTGTGCTGTGTTCTGACTGTGCATCGTGTGCTGTGTTCTGACTGGACATCGTGTGCTGTGTTCTGACTGTGCATCGTGTGCTGTGTTCTGACTGTATATCGTGTGCTGTGTTCTGACTGTATATCGTGTGCTGTGTTCTGACTGTGCATCGTGTGCTGTGTTCTGACTGGACATCGTGTGCTGTGTTCTGACTGTGCATCGTGTGCTGTGTTCTGACCTGACTGTGCATCGTGTGCTGTGTTCTGACTGGACATCGTGTGCTGTGTTCTGACTGTGCATCGTGTGCTGTGTTCTGACTGTGCATCGTGTTCTGTGTTCTGACTGTGCATCGTGTGCTGTGTTCTGACTGGACATCGTGTGCTGTGTTCTGACTGTGCATCGTGTGCTGTGTTCTGACTGTGCATCGTGTGCTGTGTTCTGACTGTGCATCGTGTGCTGTGTTCTGACTGTGCATCGTGTGCTGTTTTCTGACTGTGCATCGTGTGCTGTGTTCTGACTGGACATCGTGTGCTGTGTTCTGACTGTGCATCGTGTGCTGTGTTCTGACTGTGCATTGTGTGCTGTGTTCTGACTGGACATCGTGTGCTGTGTTCTGACTGCATCGTGTGCTGTGTTCTGACTGTGCATCGTGTGCTGTGTTCTGACTGTGCATCGTGTGCTGTGTTCTGACTGGACATCGTGTGCTGTGTTCTGACTGGACATCGTGTGCTGTGTTCTGACTGTGCATCGTGTGCTGTGTTCTGACTGTGCATCGTGTGCTGTGTTCTGACTGTGCATCGTGTGCTGTGTTCTGACTGGACATCGTGTGCTGTGTTCTGACTGTGCATCGTGTGCTGTGTTCTGACTGTGCATCGTGTGCTGCGTTCTGACTGTGCATCGTGTGCTGTGTTCTGACTGGACATCGTGTGCTGTGTTCTGACTGTGCATCGTGTGCTGTGTTCTGACTGTGCATCGTGTGCTGTGTTCTGACTGTGCATCGTGTGCTGTGTTCTGACTGGACATCGTGTGCTGTTTTCTGACTGTGCGCTGTGTTCTGACTGGACATCGTGTGCTGTGTTCTGACTGTGCATCATGTGCTGTGTTCTGACTGTGCATCGTGTGCTGTGTTCTGACTGGACTGCGTGTGCTGTGTTCTGACTGTGCATCGTGTGCTGTGTTCTGACTGTATATCGTGTGCTGTGTTCTGACTGTGCATCGTGTGCTGTGTTCTGACTGGACTGCGTGTGCTGTGTTCTGACTGTGCATCGTGTGCTGTGTTCTGACTGTATATCGTGTGCTGTGTTCTGACTGTATATCGTGTGCTGTGTTCTGACTGTGCATCGTGTGCTGTGTTCTGACTGTGCATCGTGTGCTGTGTTCTGACTGGACATCGTGTGCTGTGTTCTGACTGGACATCGTGTGCTGTGTTCTGACTGTGCATCGTGTGCTGTGTTCTGACCTGACTGTGTATCGTGTGCTGTGTTCTGACTGGACATCGTGTGCTGTGTTCTGACTGTGCATCGTGTGCTGTGTTCTGACTGTGCATCGTGTGCTGTGTTCTGACTGTGCATCGTGTGCTGTGTTCTGACTGTGCATCGTGTGCTGTGTTCTGACTGTGCATCGTGTGCTGTGTTCTGACTGGGCATCATGTGCTGTGTTCTGACTGTGCATCGTGTGCTGTGTTCTGACTGGACTGCGTGTGCTGTGTTCTGACTGTGCATCGTGTGCTGTGTTCTGACTGTATATCGTGTGCTGTGTTCTGACCTGACTGTGCATCGTGTGCTGTGTTCTGACTGGACATCGTGTGCTGTGTTCTGACTGTGCATCGTGTGCTGTGTTCTGACTGTGCATCGTGTGCTGTGTTCTGACTGTGCATCGTGTGCTGTGTTCTGACTGTGCATCATGTGCTGTGTCCTGACTGTGCATCGTGTGCTGTGTTCTGACTGGACTGCGTGTGCTGTGTTCTGACTGTGCATCGTGTGCTGTGTTCTGACTGTATATCGTGTGCTGTGTTCTGACCTGACTGTGCATCGTGTGCTGTGTTCTGACTGGACATCGTGTGCTGTGTTCTGACTGTGCATCGTGTGCTGTGTTCTGACTGTGCATCGTGTGCTGTGTTCTGACTGTGCATCGTGTGCTGTGTTCTGACTGTGCATCATGTGCTGTGTTCTGACTGTGCATCGTGTGCTGTGTTCTGACTGGACTGCGTGTGCTGTGTTCTGACTGTGCATCGTGTGCTGTGTTCTGACTGTGCATCGTGTGCTGTGTTCTGACTGTATATCGTGTGCTGTGTTCTGACCTGACTGTGCATCGTGTGCTGTGTTCTGACTGGACATCGTGTGCTGTGTTCTGACTGTGCATTGTGTGCTGTGTTCTGACTGTATATCGTGTGCTGTGTTCTGACTGTATATCGTGTGCTGTGTTCTGACTGTGCATCGTGTGCTGTGTTCTGACTGGACATCGTGTGCTGTGTTCTGACTGTGCATCGTGTGCTGTGTTCTGACCTGACTGTGCATCGTGTGCTGTGTTCTGACTGGACATCGTGTGCTGTGTTCTGACCTGACTGTGCATCGTGTGCTGTGTTCTGACCTGACTGTGCATCGTGTGCTGTGTTCTGACTGGACATCGTGTGCTGTGTTCTGACTGTGCATCGTGTGCTGTGTTCTGACTGTGCATCGTGTGCTGTGTTCTGACTGTGCATCGTGTGCTGTGTTCTGACTGTGCATCGTGTGCTGTGTTCTGACTGTGCATCGTGTGCTGTGTTCTGACTGGACATTGTGTGCTGTGTTCTGACTGGACATCGTGTGCTGTGTTCTGACTGTGCATCGTGTGCTGTGTTCTGACTGTGCATCGTGTGCTGTGTTCTGACTGGACATCGTGTGCTGTGTTCTGACTGTGCATCGTGTGCTGTGTTCTGACTGGACATCGTGTGCTGTGTTCTGACTGTGCATCGTGTGCTGTGTTCTGACTGGACATCGTGTGCTGTGTTCTGACTGTGCGCTGTGTTCTGACTGGACATCGTGTGCTGTGTTCTGACTGTGCATCGTGTGCTGTGTTCGGACTGTGCATCGTGTGCTGTGTTCTGACTGGACTGCGTGTGCTGTGTTCTGACTGTGCATCGTGTGCTGTGTTCTGAGCTGACTGTGCATCGTGTGCTGTGTTCTGACTGGACATCGTGTGCTGTGTTCTGACTGTGCATCGTGTGCTGTGTTCTGACTGGACATTGTGTGCTGTGTTCTGACTGGACATCGTGTGCTGTGTTCTGACTGTGCATCGTGTGCTGTGTTCTGACTGGACATCGTGTGCTGTGTTCTGACTGTGCATCGTGTGCTGTGTTCTGACTGGACATCGTGTGCTGTGTTCTGACTGGACATCGTGTGCTGTGTTCTGACTGTGCATCGTGTGCTGTGTTCTGACTGTGCATCGTGTGCTGTGTTCTGACTGTGCATCGTGTGCTGTGTTCTGACTGGACATCGTGTGCTGTGTTCTGACTGTGCATCGTGTGCTGTGTTCTGACTGTGCATCGTGTGCTGTGTTCTGACTGTGCATCGTGTGCTGTGTTCTGACTGTGCATCGTGTGCTGTGTTCTGACTGGACATCGTGTGCTGTGTTCTGACTGGACATCGTGTGCTGTGTTCTGACTGTGCATCGTGTGCTGTGTTCTGACTGTATATCGTGTGCTGTGTTCTGACTGTGCATCGTGTGCTGTGTTCTGACTGTGCATCGTGTGCTGTGTTCTGACTGTGCATCGTGTGCTGTGTTCTGACTGTGCATCGTGTGCTGTGTTCTGACTGTGCATCGTGTGCTGTGTTCTGACTGGACATTGTGTGCTGTGTTCTGACTGTGCATCGTGTGCTGTGTTCTGACTGTGCATCGTGTGCTGTGTTCTGACTGTGCATCGTGTGCTGTGTTCTGACTGTGCATCGTGTGCTGTGTTCTGACTGGACATCGTGTGCTGTGTTCTGACTGTGCATCGTGTGCTGTGTTCTGACTGTGCATCGTGTGCTGTGTTCTGACTGTGCATCGTGTGCTGTGTTCTGACTGTGCATCGTGTGCTGTGTTCTGACTGTGCATCGTGTGCTGTGTTCTGACTGGACTGTGAGCGCCTGCATGTTTTGCTCTTGACCTTAATGAAAGCAGAAATGCTCGCTCGGCTCAACAAACGCTCCCGCAGCGCCCCAGGCTGAATTACCCATGATTCCTGCTCCGCTCCCGACCCACAACACCAGCAGGAGAATTGGAGACAAACTAAGAGGTGATGGCTGGAAAAATGTCACAGAGTGTGTGTATAACTGCACATAAACTACACTGAGAGGTTAGGACACACTCACTCACTCTCTCTCTCACACACACTCATACACACACACACACTCACTCAACACTGTAGAAAACACCACACAACAGAGCTACTGTATCATATCTCATACGCACATTAATAATATCATAATACAGTCCACCTGTCGTCTGATTGATCGACCCTTTTATTATTATTGTCAAAACATCCATTATATCATGTAAACATAAGAATAACTTTGATATTGTTAGTAATATTTCAGCTGGACTGAAGCAGCTTCGCTTTATTTGATTATCCATCATTGAGATAGCCCTGGTGGTTCAGTCCAGGAAAGGGTAATGTTTAAATGCACAGTTACCTGACAAATATTTTTAACGTAAACCTGACTCTCCATTTTCTTCCACTCCAGATACGGGTTATACTATATATATTTTTATTTTATTTTATTCACCTATAAATATTTTCATTTCATTTCTGTGTAAAGCACTTTGAATTGCCAATGTGTATGAAATGTGCTAAAATAAACTTGCCTTGTTTAGAAAAATCTTGAGTATCAAACAGGGCCGTGCAGAGAGTTCGTCAGGGGCAGGGGCTCAAATGTAAAAAAGGGTCAATATATAAATATAAATATATATATATAAATAAATATATAAATATATAGAACCAGCCTCTTACTGCATTTCGTTGCCTTGTACCTGTACTTGTGTAATGACAATAAAGTTGAATCTAATCTAATCTAATACACACACACATATACATATATATATATATATATATGTATATGTATATATATCCTTATGCTCATCAAGCCTGCATTTATTTAATCAAAAATTCAGAAAAAACATTAGCCTAATATTGTGAAATATTATTACATTGTGTTCTTTTTAACTTTTTATTAATTAAAGAATCTTGAAAAGAGTATCACAGTTTCCATCATTGACATTAAATCCTCATATTAGAATGATTTCTGAATGATCATGTGACACTGAAGAGTGGAGTAATGATGCTGAAAATCCAGCTGTGATCACAGGAATAAATTATATTTTAAATTATTTTAAAATAGAAAACCATTATTTTAATATATTTCGCAATATTGCTGTTTTTTATCAAATAAATGCAGGCTTGATGAACATAAGAGACTTCTTTCATAATGCTGCATAATATTCAAAAATGGTAATAAGTCCTTTGATGTAACCATTTCTCCAGCCTACACTTCGCTTAATAGGCCTGTAGGAGCCGCTGGCACTTGGGTTTTGTTAACTTTGATAGTTTTTTAATGAAATAGTAAACGGTGTATCAATATACATAAGTACAAGTGAATTTAACTCTACTTACCATTAATGCGACGTTTGCTGCTGTGGTTTTGTGCAGTGATTTGTTTGTTGTCTGTTAAAATCCATTTTGTCAGTGATGCAAATTATAAAATGAGACAAACCGCAGGAAATTGTTCCACAAACGTTAGTTCGTCTGTCCATGTAATTTTAAACCGATTTATGAATAAGAACAGAAAATTACCGCTTCACATGATCATCGCCCAATGGAATTTGAGCTTGCTTTGCCAGATCACAATTGGTTGGTGTATAGCCTATACATGACAAACGGGCATTGGTGAATTGTGTAATACTTTAAAATATATAGCTAATACATAGCTTTGTAATTAAATCAACACATTAGCTCTGATTATGGATGAAAAAAAAAACATTGGCTTACTTTTTTCCCGCGAGGCCACACACTCTATGAAAGGACCATATTTGGCTCGAGAGCCGCTTCCGAACAGTGGAAAATCAGCTGTCAATCAAAACGCACGCAACCCATAGCAACGCCTCAACAGAAATTATCCGACTTTTGAGCCGTTCGTTACTATTGTATACATTGTCGTGTTATAATAATCACATTTATTTAGTTTTATTGACCACGATATTATCATTGATATTTGTCTGAGAGAGGCACTTTTGATTCATTTTGAAAAAGGGCAGGGGCTCGAGCACCCAAAGCCCCCCCCCCTGCACGTGCCTGGTAACAAATATGACCATGAATGGATGGATGGGTAAAATGAATGAATGAATGGATGGATGGATGGATGATGGATGGATATATTATAGGCAGATATTGATATATTGATTTCCATATGGATGTTCTGTAAGCATCTGCTCTACTGTTCTATAGATCTCACTGCATTACAAGAAGCAGAATTTCATATTTTTGCTCAGTTTGGTTTTTGAATAAAATTAATATTTGTATGGCTGATAATCATGTCTCAACACAAAACACATATGCAAACTTTTATTTTATTTTTTTTCTATTATATTTTGTCTAAAGGTTCAATAAACTGTTCCATCCCAGATTATTCTCAATATTATTTCATCTTTCAGGCTTTACAGAGTTAAACTCTGTCTGGATGCAGAACTCACTGCATCACACACACACACACACACACACACACACAATATCCCCAGTTTAATATAAAGACACAAATATGAGGCACTGCATGTATGAAACATTAATCACGCATTTGCCCTTAACACACACACACACACACACACACACACACTCATATACACACACACACATACACACACACACACACACATACACATACACACACACGCGCGCGCGCAAAAGTATCACCAGTTTAATATGAAGACACAAATATGAGGCGCTGCATGTATGAAACATTAATCACGCATCTGCCCTTAACACACACACACACACACACACACAAACGCAGTGAGTGTGTGTGTGTGTGTGTGAGTGCGTGCGTGTGAGTGTGTGTGTGTGAGTGTGTGTGAGTGCGTGCGTGTGTGTGTGTGTGTGCGTGCGTGTGAGTGTGTGTGTGAGTGCGTGCGTGTGTGTGTGTGTGTGTGCGTGAGTGCGAGAGAGTGTGTGGGTGCGCGTGTGTGTGTGTTAGGCTAAATTAGCCGCAGAATTCCCTTTCAATAGTTTTGCTTATTAAATGACTGAAGTGACTCTTTATTGTTGTATTAATCTGGGGTTAAACAGCAGAGCGTCCGTCCTGCATGAGATCTAAAGGAAGTGTGTGTGTGTGTGTGTGTGTGTGTGTGTGTGTGTGTGTGTGTGTGTGTGTGTGTGTGTGTGTGTGTGTGTGTGTGTGTGTGTGTGTGTGTGTGTGTGTGTGTTTTACACTAGAATTAATTATTAAAGCTTTATTATCTTCAGAGAGACGGCGGTTAAGCAAATTAAAAAAGCGTCTCGCATAATTTGACGTTGTGTTGGAATCGGGCGCTGGAGTTTAACAGCCCTGGTGTAAATAATAGAAATCTCATTAAAGTCGTTTCAGACGCATTAGTATCAGGAAGTGACATCAACACGGCTCATTTATCATCGAAATTCCCTTCAGCCTGACCTTTGACCCTCGGCGCTCGTACACACTCGACCTAACCAGCCGTATGATCCTGAGATCTGACACATTAATATCCGACTGTGCGGAGGAACCCTGATCAGTGCACACTATCCAACACTACACACAGCAGACACACACACTTCCTGCGTGAACGCCCCGCAAATCCCATAATGCACTGCA
>NC_137116.1:14191075-14198575 GCF_949357685.1 Gobio gobio
GCAACCAATGGCAGACCAATCCCATTCAGAACAACACAGACACAAACGACTCCTTTGAACTGAATCTTTTTACACCAGGTGTAAATGACTCTTATGTGAGTCATGGCGTCGTTTGCATATTTTTGCATGCCTGGATGTTACTGTTAACTTAAACGAAAATAAAATAAAATGTAAATATTAGAAGGAAACAAAGTTGAAAAATGTAAATGAAAATTTAAAAAAATTACTAAATTTTACTAAAAGTACTAAAAATTACTAAAAGTACTAAAATTATTACTAAAGCAAAATGAATACTAAATAGAAATATCATTAAAAATGTTGACATTAATTTGAATAAAGCTGAAATTAAAATGTAATTATTTGAAGAATACAAACTTTTTAAAATGTTCAAGTACTATAATTAATAATACTACAACAAAAAATGTATGCTAAATAGAAATATTGTAAAAAATATGTATGTTAACTGAAATTAAGTTAAAATGAAATAAAATGTAAATATTAGAAGGAAACAAATTTGTATTTGTATTGTATTCATGTCAGTTTAGTAAAAACAAATGATTCTTCTGAACTGAATCTTTCAAATGATCAGAATTCCAGAATACCAAAAAAGATTCAGTTCAAAAGAATCATTTGTTTTTAATGTAGTATACTCATGTAAGTTTAGTAAAAACAAATGATTCGTTTGAACTGAATTGTTTTGGTTTTCAGTTCTGCTAGATGACAAATGAATCAAATGAATTCTGATCATTTGAAAGATTCAGTTCAAAGGAATCATTTGTTTGTAATGTACTGTGTCCATGTAAGTTTAGTAAAAACATGATTCGTTTGAACTGAATCGTTTGAGTGATCAAAAGAAGACTAGTATTTGATTCTACACACAGCGAGAGAACTTAGTTTGGTAGTAAACACTGATTGACATGTTCCTGATCAACACAACACTTGATTAAATGAAGAACTGCATCTTTAAACAACCAAACAGACCGATTCACTACCCCCAACTAAACTCAGATTTAGTTTGGATCAAAAGTATTTTGGATCTAACTTGAGCCCATTTCATCTTCCTGGAGTTCTGGCAGTTTCTGCAGAAGACGCCAAACATATTTAAACAAAGAAACAAGAATATCATTAGCTAATAATTTCCATGCAGGCAATTACAGCCGCTCTGTGGCCATGGCGGTGTGTGGAAGATAGCGCTCTCTCATTAGCATGCTAATGTGCAAACAGCAGGGTGTGTGGGATCCTCCACATTTCACGATTCACCTCATTACACATTAATGAGATTTAAAAGTGGAGGCAAAATAAAAATAACTCGTGAAGTTGGAGGGATGTGGCGCTCATTACAGCCGGCACACAGGTGAGAGGCTTCAGACGGGCCCTCGAGGGACGGGTGGAGGCGGGTGGAGGGACGGGTGGAGGCGGGTGGAGGGACGGGTGGAGGTGGGTGGAATGACGGGTGGAGGGGCGGGTGGAAGGACGGGTGGAGGGACGGGTGGAATGACGGGTGGAGGGACGGGTGGAGGTGGGTGGAGGGACGGGTGCAGGGACGGGTGGAGGGACGGGTGGAGGGACGGATGGAGGGACGGGTGGAGGTGGGTGGAGGTGGGTGGAGGGACGGGTGCAGGGACGGGTGGAGGGACGGGTGGCGGGACGGGTGGCGGGACGGGTGGAGGGACGGATGGAGGGACGGGTGGAGGTGGGTGGAGGGACGGGTGGAGGGACGGGTGGAAGGACGGGTGGAGGGACGGGTGGAAGGACGGGTGGAGGTGGGTGGAATGACGGGTGGAGGGACGGGTGGAGGGACGGGTGGAGGTGGGTGGAAGGACGGGTGGAGGGACGGGTGGAGGGCCGGGTGGAGGTGGGTGGAGGGATGGGTGGAGGTGGGTGGAGGGACGGGTGGAGGTGGGTGGAAGGACGGGTGGAGGGACGGGTGGAGGGCCGGGTGGAGGTGGGTGGAGGGATGGGTGGAGGTGGGTGGAGGGACGGGTGGAGGGACGGGTGGAGGGCCGGGTGGAGGTGGGTGGAGGGATGGGTGGAGGTGGGTGGAGGGACGGGTGGAGGTGGGTGGAAGGACAGGTGGAGGGACGGGTGGAGGTGGGTGGAGGGACGGGTGGAGGTGGGTGGAGGTGGGTGGAGGCGGGTGGAGGGACGGGTGGAGGGCCGGGTGGAGGTGGGTGGAGGGATGGGTGGAGGTGGGTGGAGGGACGGGTGGAGGTGGGTGGAAGGACAGGTGGAGGGACGGGTGGAGGGCCGGGTGGAGGTGGGTGGAGGTGGGTGGAGGCGGGTGGAGGGACGGGTGGAGGGACGGGTGGAGGTGGGTGGAGGCGGGTGGAGGTGAGCTTCTCTTACCCTGGTGAGGTGGATGACGCCCTGCGATGTGACCGAACAGCCCATAAAGCCCACGAACTGCAGCTCGGGACAGTTTTCCGCAAACGCCTGCACAGATTTATCTGTCACCTGAAACACAGACGGGAAAAACAGCATCAGAGCCTCAACTCAAAGAAAATATTAATACTAGATTAAAAACAACTAAAGCAACACAGAAATGACCTGACATCATTTGATGCATTGAAACATGAAACTCTCTCTCTCTCACTCTCTCTCTCTCTCTCTCTCTCACACACACACACACACACACACATACACATGAGAGAGTGTGTGAGAGGGTGTGTGTGAGTGTTTGTGTGTGAGTGAGTGAGTGAGTGAGTGAGTGAGTGCGTGCGTGCGAGTGTGTGTGTGTGTAATATTATTGGTTAATGTTTTTATGATTTACACCAACAACAAAAAAAGGACAAGTTCAGAAGCAGTAAGACATTATTTCAATTAATATTTTTCTCCTTCATAATGACGATACGGTTAGGAACATAAATTAAGTATATTTATATTATAATTGTGATATTATAATATTGAAATTATACTAAATATATTATAATATATTATACCACTGCATATTATATTAAAATATGCCTATTTTATAATAATATACTATACTATAATATAAAATAATTATTATAATTAATATAAATAATAAAATATGATATATAATATAAAATATAATTTAATATAATATGATATAATATAATTAGTGCTGTCAAACGATTAAAATATTTAATCGCGATTAATCGCATTAATGTCATAGTTAACTCACAATTAATCACAATTAATCGCACATTTTTATTTATTCTAAATGTCCCTTGATTTCTTTTTGTCCCATTATTTTTTCTTATTTTAATGCTCTTATCAACATAGAAAAGTGGATCGGCTTGCTTTGTTCAAATGTTTGTTTTATTGAAAACAACATTGGCATACTGTAGTGTTCGATTTCACACCAACATTCTCACTTGGAGCAAATAATCGCTCACACAATGTAACACTGCCCATCAATAAAAGGGTGAAACAAATACTTTGTTGCACAAACAGCCCCTTCAACAGCCCTTTCTAAGGGATCAAAACAGGGTGATACAAAATAAAATTACAAAGTGCACATGCAAGGTAAACTAGGACTCCGCCTATAGTGCAGTTAAACCAGGGGTCGCCAACTAGCGGACTCCGGACCGAATCCGGACCGCGAAGCCTTTTGACGTAATGAAACAGTTAACGTTGCAATGCTCACTGTTACTACGTTCAGACCCAGACGCGCGGTCAAGCATGCAGTGAAGAAGAGACTGATGGTGCGTTCACACCGGACGCGAATGACGCGACATGCACGCCGCTTAATCCGCGCCGCAGAATGTCTATTTGCGTCTTTGCATTGACTTAAATCACTCGCGCAAAACGCTTCATTCGCGTCTGGTGTGAAAGCACCATCAGAGCAGAAAGCAGCGCTCAAGACAAGCACTTTTAGTTGAAGACCCCTGAGTTAAACCATGGCTTAATACGTTTCTCATTTCGGCATCTCACGCTTGCCATCCACGTCTACTGTTTTAATGGCCCAAACGAGTGCGGGCAGCCGCAGCGTGCCTGATGTTTTGTTTCCGGTCTAGCTACATCCGGAGTGGTGTTGTAGTTTTTCTAACGTTACTAGTTGCTGCAACAGCATGTGAAAAAACTACAAAGTTTGTTAGACCAAAAAGAACGTTAATCTCGCGATAAAAAAATTGACGCCGTTAAAATAGGTTTGCGTTAACGTCGTTAATAACGCGTTTAACTGACAGCACTAAATATAATATAATATATGAATATAATATAATTCATATAATAATATAATATAATATAATAATATTAATATAATTAATATAACATATAATATTATATATTGTTAATATAATATAGTATTCTTAATATAAATATTAAAATATAATATATATTATATTATATTATATTATATTATATTATATTATATTATATTATAATATAATATAATATAATATAATATAATATAATATAATATAATATAATATAATATAATATAATATAATATAATATAATATATTATAACTAATATAATATAAAATAATCATATTAATATAATATAATATTATATAATTATATAATATTATATTATAATAATAATATATAATTTGTTAATATAATATATATTATAATTAATACATATAATAATATAATATAATATAATAATATTAATATAATATAATAATATAGTGAATAACTGAATATTTAATGGACTAAAGTTATAATATTTATATCATTATTGCAATATAATACGATTTATCATATCATATCATACTACTGCATATTACATTTACAATATGCCTATAATATAAAATAAATATAATACATTTATATAATATAATAAATATAATATAATAAATAACTGAATAATTAAACCTATATAAAACCTTATGAACCTTTAATGGACTGAAGTCTATAATATGTATCATTATTGTAAATTATAATATAGTTAATACATTACAATACAATACAATATAATATAATAATAATAATGTATGACAATGCATTGAATTATTAAACCGATATAACTTTTATTTCAATCTTGCATCCAATCAAGTGCATCCTCTCTTTGACCTTTGACCTTATGCAAAAGCATGACGCGTTTAATCAAATTCCCCCAAACGACACGGAAGAAAATCAAATCTGTGCTGATCAAACCGAGGCGATGCGAGGAATGGCTGGACAGATTCAATCAGAGCAGCGTGATTTCAGCCTCTCGGTCACCCGTGCGGGGTCAGAGGTCAACCGCCGCCCATAGCATTCACCTCAGAGCTTAGACATGATTATTGTGGCCCAGAGCTTTCTCAAAGCCGTGAGGGGAAAAACACACGGATAGATCATGTGGGTTTGATAACTTCTATCTTAAAGGTCATCCGGGCGAATCTGAGTAAGATGGAGGACTCTGGGTGAGGAATTACACCAACAGCCATCCATCTCAAGCCCAGAGTCTCTTTCATGACCTCCCCGTGACCTCTCACACCGCACATATCAGGAGAATGTCCTCCCCGTGACCTCTCACACCGCACATATCAGGAGAATGACCTCCCCGTGACCTCTCACACCGCACATATCAGGAGAATGACCTCCCCGTGACCTCTCAAACCGCAGATATCAGGGGAATGACCTCCCCGTGACCTCTCACACCGCAGATATCAGGAGAATGACCTCCCCGTGACCTCTCACACCACACATATCAGGAGAATGACCTCCCCGTGACCTCTCACACCGCAGATATCAGGAGAATGACCTCCCCGTGACCTCTCACACCGCAGATATCAGGAGAATGACCTCCCCGTGACCTCTCACACCGCAGATATCAGGGGAATGACCTCCCCGTGACCTCTCACACCGCACATATCAGGAGAATGACCTCCCCGTGACCTCTCACACCGCAGATATCAGGAGAATGACCTCCCCGTGACCTCTCACACCGCAGATATCAGGAGAATGACCTCCCCGTGACCTCTCACACTGCAGATATCAGGAGAATGACCTCCCCGTGACCTCTCACACGGCACATATCAGGAGAATGACCTCCCCGTGACCTCTCACACCGCACATATCAGAAGAATGACCTCCCCGTGACCTCTCACACCGCACATATCAGGAGAATGACCTCCCTGTGACCTCTCACACCGCACATATCAGAAGAATGACCTCCCCGTGACCTCTCACACCGCACATATCAGAAGAATGACCTCCCCGTGACCTCTCACACCGCACATATCAGGAGAATGACCTCCCCGTGACCTCTCACACCGCACATATCAGGAGAATGACCTCCCTGTGACCTCTCACACCGCACATATCAGGAGAATGACCTCCCTGTGACCTCTCACACCGCACATATCAGAAGAATGACCTCCCCGTGACCTCTCACACCGCACATATCAGGGGAATGACCTCCCCGTGACCTCTCACACCGCACATATCAGGAGAATGACCTCCCCGTGACCTCTCACACCGCACATATCAGGGGAATGACCTCCCCGTGACCTCTCACACCGCACATATCAGGAGAATGACCTCCCCGTGACCTCTCACACCGCACATATCAGAAGAATGACCTCCCCGTGACCTCTCACACCGCACATATCAGGAGAATGACCTCCCTGTGACCTCTCACACCGCAGATATCAGGAGAATGACCTCCCCGTGACCTCTCACACCGCAGATATCAGGGGAATGACCTCCCTGTGACCTCTCACACCGCACATATCAGGAGAATGACCTCCCCGTGACCTCTCACACCGCAGATATCAGGAGAATGACCTCCCCGTGACCTCTCACACCGCACATATCAGGAGAATGACCTCCCCGTGACCTCTCACACCGCACATATCAGAAGAATGACCTCCCTGTGACCTCTCACACCGCACATATCAGAAGAATGACCTCCCCGTGACCTCTCACACCGCACATATCAGGAGAATGACCTCCCTGTGACCTCTCACACCGCACATATCAGGGGAATGACCTCCCCGTGACCTCTCACACCGCACATATCAGGGGAATGACCTCCCAGTGACCTCTCACACCGCACATATCAGGAGAATGACCTCCCCGTGACCTCTCACACCGCAGATATCAGGAGAATGACCTCCCTGTGACCTCTCACACCGCACATATCAGGAGAATGACCTCCCCGTGACCTCTCACACCGCAGATATCAGGAGAATGACCTCCCCGTGACCTCTCACACCGCACATATCAGGAGAATGACCTCCCCGTGACCTCTCACACCGCACATATCAGAAGAATGACCTCCCTGTGACCTCTCACACCGCACATATCAGAAGAATGACCTCCCCGTGACCTCTCACACCGCACATATCAGGAGAATGACCTCCCTGTGACCTCTCACACCGCACATATCAGGGGAATGACCTCCCCGTGACCTCTCACACCGCACATATCAGGGGAATGACCTCCCAGTGACCTCTCACACCGCACATATCAGGAGAATGACCTCCCCGTGACCTCTCACACCGCAGATATCAGGAGAATGACCTCCCCGTGACCTCTCACACCGCAGATATCAGGGGAATGACCTCCCCGTGACCTCTCACACCGCAGATATCAGGAGAATGA
>NC_137116.1:14211075-14223575 GCF_949357685.1 Gobio gobio
ATAATGGATGTTTATGTCATAAATCTCAGTGTGTCGAGCACTAGCACGCTAACAAAAACAATGACCAAAACATTAGCGGACAACCTTTTTTCAATGACTACGACTCCAACATAATCAAACATTTGACTCAACACTGTAAAAAATGTCACTACTTTGTTATTAGTGGTAGTTTCAACTTAAAATCGAAGAGTTATGGCATTAAAATGTTACGTTTAGTCAACTTGAAATGCGAAGTTGTGACAACTTGGATATTTGAGTTGAATAAACTTAAAAAAGGCAACACGAACACTTACTTTTTTAAAGTTTAATAATAATTTTTACAGTGAATATTCACATGCAATAGTAGACGAATGAGTATACGATGAGTAAATAAACCATTATTAAAGATTCCAGCTTTGATATTTGACTACTGGTTATGATAAAACTAGGTTGCAGTGACATTAATTCCTTAATTTATGTCAGGAGTGCAAAATAATAAATCGGTAACTTACAATGTTTTCAACAGAATAGAAACACGTACACACTATTGGTCGCATTAGTCACATTATTGTGTGTGATTTTAATGCGATTTGGGCAATTTTCATATCACTAATGGATGTTTACGTCATAAATCTCAGTGTGTCGAGCACTAGCACGCTAAAAAAACCACGACCAATACGTTAGCGGACAACCTTTTTTCAATGACTACGACTCCAACATAAAACATTTGGGTCAAAACTGTAAAAAATGTCACAACTTTGTTATTAGTGGTCGTTTCAACTTAAAATCGAGGAGTTATGGCATTAAAATGTTACGTTTAGTCAAATTGAAATGTGAAGTTGTGACAACTTGGATATTTGAGTTGAATAAACTTAAATGTTCAAGGCATCACAAACACTTTTTATAAAGTTGAAAAAAAAATGTAACAGTGAATATCAAGATATAAATATAATAGGGCTGGGTATTGACACAAATTTCACAATTCGATTCGATTTTGATTCCGATTTGCGGCGCAGCGCAAATCCCTTATCACTGATGCACTTTAGTGAGGGCTCATACTTTTCCCCACTGTATTAATATTAAAACGGCATTTTCATAACTGCGTTAAATAAGCGCCGCCAGGCGTTAACTTCTCACGCCGCCACGCGTTGAAATAACGGCACTCACCGAAAGACGTTAAATTGATGCCATACGCCACTTAAAATGCAGAGTTATGAGCTCATCTACATGGACACACCTCTACGGCAAGTCGGAGGATCCAGTTTTCAACAACAAACTACACGTTTTCATGTTCTCTCATATTATACTGGATATTATGTACAATCATAATTACAGTAACACAAGTCAATTCACATTTACTTGTATGTGTCACATATAACAAAGCAACACCAAAATCTAAGTCAATCTACTGCAGTACACTGTAAAAAATCCAACTCACAAAAAATATTGTAGGTGCATCATGCAAAACTCAACCATGGCTCCCAGAATGCATTGCGGCATGAAACAATCACCATTCATAGGCTGATTCTTGATGTCTGTGTGAGTAAATCTCACAGGAGGTTAAAGTGCTTAGTGTAGAATCTGTTTGAAACCTTATTCAGTTTTTCTGATTAAAACCGTGCTGGCTCTTTTCTAGAATCACAATAAAACAAAGTTAATAGTACAGAGGGAAAATTTACTCTTTGGGGTTGTAAAAAAACTACATTTTCAACAAATAAATCTATGTTTGGTACTTTTTGGTACGCTTTTTACAAGTGGTGTGTGTAGTATCTTGAGTAATGTTTACTAGGCTTTTTAGATGTGTGCCTTTTCGAGATACTTTTTAAGTAAAATTTATTTAAAAGACTAAACAATTGGATTTGGCTGTTGCAAAAACACAAATGTTCATGACAGATGCCATTTTGATGGGTGACAGGACTGAATTTGCACTGCTGGCAACACAACGGCACTAAAAAAAGGTAAGAATGACATTAAATATGAACTGTTTAATGGTTTGATGCTTTAGATATAGATATATATGCAATGATAAAGCTAAATGTTTGTATTATTGACTTAAATTTGCCTTGAATTTCATGGCTTGGCAATTGATTTCTCTGACTGGAACTAAAACAAAATTGTTGAATAAAGTTGTTGTTTTTGTTTGTTTTCTCATTGCTTCATAAAATTAATGTTGAACCACTGGAGTCACAAGGACTATTTTAACAATGTCTTTCCTCCCTGTCTGAAGATGAACGAAGGCTTGGAACGACATGAGGGCAAGGAATTAATAACAGAATTTTCATTTTTGGGTGAACTAACTCTTTTGTGGCCCCTTGGTGTTCACTTTTCTCAGTGATTAATTCAGCTAATGTAATATATATATATATATATACATTTTGTCAGCTTTATGTAAAGGTAAACAAATAGTACTGTATTTTGCACTGTTGCACTGTAATTTTAAAGTGACTAAATGTTTTGTATTGGAGATGCTGGTTTACTGTTTCATGGTAAAAATGCAGAAAATAATTTATAGAAAATGCATTAAAAAATAAAAGTAGCTTGGAAAAAAAGTAACAATGTGTGGATTACAAGGAGACATTTCTTAACATTACTTAAAAGATTATGTTGGATAAACTTTAAGACAGAAATTTTCTAAATTGATAAAATTGAGTTACTTAAGAGTCCAAGTTGAAAACATGCAAAGTCTAATAGGATAAACACAAATAAAATTAGTTTAAAATACTCAAAAAGCTGATGCAATTTTATCGCGTAAAACGGGCACAGTATTTTTTACAGTATTAAACTCAGTAATAATATCAGTGAATTAAGCCACTACAAAATGATTCACAATGAAACACTAACATTAAAAACTGCCCAACTAAAGAAAACAATGATCACCATCATGGTGACATAAAAAAAATCCACACAAAATAAACTATAACAACTCAATCATCTCAACAAAAGATCTTAAATTGGGAGATGTGACCTTATTCAGTTAATTGAGTTAAGTGAACTACTTTGTGTAAAAGTTGATTAAACTCAAAAAAATTGCCTAACAATTTTAAGTTATGTCAACTTTCCTTTTTTTACAGTGTATTTCCTCTCGCAATCAGTAGAAAATGTGGTGAACCCCCAAACACACATGGGGGAAAACACCGTCATATACTGGTATAATTTAGAAAAACACCGTGATATACATTTTTGGTCATACCGCACAACTTATGAGCAGCATAATTGAGCGTCATTTATGCCCCACTTGCCAAATTTGGGGGTGTGCAGTAAAACTAATAGAAGCTTTAAAATATAGTGTTGACTGTTAGCTAACGCATGAACTAATGAGGCCTTACTGTAAAGTGTTATCAATAATTCAGAGTTGGGGATATTGAATCCTATCTATTCACAACAGCAGATATGGACATTACAGCACGTTACAGTAACGCTCACACACACACACACACACACACACACACTGTTTTTTTAATGACTGTGGAAATCCACCGTCTGATCCGCCCAGCCCTGGGCGCTGAAGCGGACGGCCGTGTTTTCAATTTCCTGTGCTGTTGATTCAATGGCTGGAGTGAACGCATGCTGCTTTTAATTTAAAACACACACACACTATAATCCAGCGATTACACACACACACACACACACACGCTAAGAGAAATGAAACATGCACCGCCACCGCACACGTGAAACACGCTGGCATTTTTCATGCTCTAGTCTCACAATTTTGGGGACATTTTGTGACTCTTAAAGAGACAGTTCACCCAAAAACAGAGCGGATACGCAATGCAGTTCGAAAAATGGAAACTTACAGTATAATGTGATTAATTTTTGGATTAATCAATCAAAAGTAGGGCTGTACATTTTCAAATATGGCATGGCCTAGACTCTGCTGTTATTAAACCACAAGAATACAAAATAAAAGTTCAGTTTAAAAAAAAAGATATTACTATTTAAAATAAAAAATGTAATAAGTATCAAGTATATTAAATATTTTGATTTTAAAAAATTCAGTTGTATAGGATTTGTTAAATATTTTCGCTTGATTGCAGTTTAAAAGATTCAATTGTAAAACTTAAAAACAAAAATGCTTTTTGACGGTAAAATTAAAAGATTTCATAGTGCCAAAAAAAAGGTAATTTGTGTTATTTATTCAATTTAATTTAGGGCTGTCAAAAGATTAATCGCGATTAATCGCATCCAAAATAAAAGTTTGTGTTTACATAATATATGTGTGTGTACTGTGTATAATTATTATTTATATATAAATACACACACATTCATGTATATATTTAAGAAATATTTGCATGGATATACTGTACATACATTTATATAATCTCTAATATTTATAAATATAAATGTAATAAAAATAATATTTTTTTCTTAAATATATACATGAATGTGTGTGTATTTATATAAATAATAATTATACACAGTACACACACATATATTATGTAAACACAAACTTTTATTTTGGATGCGATTAATCGCGATTAATCTTTTGACAGCCCTAATTTAATTTCTTCCAAACGAGATGAGCTGCTCTTCCGGACGCTGATTTATAATGTCCAGCTGAGAAAAGGACACAATATAATGATAAAAGCTCTCAAATCTCATGTGTCTTCATCTTCATGTCAGGTGTGACGTCACTGACGATCCGTTCTTACATGGGAAAGTTGAAAAATGACAGATGAGAAGGGAAGATTTGGGGTCTGGTCCTCACAAGAAGCAAGAGCATCACTTTTATGATAATTTTCTGGTGCTTTTTTGAAGCTTGACCGTATGAAATCACCATCCAACGTCCTTATATCAGAGTCAGATGTTTGGACATTATGCTAAACATGTTGTTTTGTGCTTCACTGAATATATAAAATCATAGGTTTCAGAACAACATGAGGGCGACAGCTTTCCTTTCTGACTAAACTATTCCTTGAATAAATGCAGTGTGTGTCAAAAATCACAAGGACGGAAGGATCCACACACACACACACACACACACACACTTCTGATTTAGTCATTCATTTAGAAGCACATTTATGATGGACAGAAAAACAATGGACGGATGGATGAATGATAGACAGAAAAACAATGGATGGATGAATGAAGGACAGAAAACAATGGATGGATGAATGATGGAGGAAGGAAGGAAGGAATGGAGGAAGGAAGGATCCACACACACACACACACACACACTTCTGATTTAGTCATTCATTTAGAAGCACATTTAATGTAGTTTTAACAACACAACATTGCACACACTCATACTGCCGTCTATCCAATCATACGGCATTTCTAGCTGTTTTGTTTTCTTTCTAAAAACAGCAACACAGAAAACAGTAATGAACACAGTGTGTGTGTGTGTGTGTGTGTGTGTGTGTATGTAAACCAGCACCGGTGAGCCACCAACTACTCAAAAATGCGATGTGAAGTCCAAAAAATACAAATGTATTCTGTGTAAATATGCAGTGTGTGTGTCCTGCCATATCTGTCCCCTGGACGCAGTGGCCCCGAGCGGGGGGGTGAGCGACCCATCTTACCCACACCGCCCGGGGCATCAGCGCTGCGTCTGACAGCCTCTAATGATGAGCACTGAGGGCACGCCGGGGGGCAGGTGAGGGACAGCACAGCAGCTTTCAGGACACAGACTCCGCAGCATCAGTGTGTGTTCGCTGAACAGCTTCTGCAGCATCAGTGTGTGTTCACTGAACAGCTTCTGCAGAATGTGTGTGTTCGCTGAACAGCTTCTGCAGCAGTGTGTTCGCTGAACAGCTTCTGCAGCATCAGTGTGTGTTCACTGAACAGCTTCTGCAGCATCAGTGTGTGTTCGCTGAACAGCTTCTGCAGCATCAGTGTGTGTTCACTGAACAGCTTCTGCAGCATCAGTGTGTGTTCGCTGAACAGCTTCTGCAGCATCAGTGTGTGTTCGCTGAACAGCTTCTGCAGCATCAGTGTGTGTTCGCTGAACAGCTTCTGCAGCATCAGTGTGTGTTCGCTGAACAGCTTCTGCAGCATCAGTGTGTGTTCGCTGAACAGCTTCTGCAGCATCAGTGTGTGTTCGCTGAACAGCTTCTGCAGCATCAGTGTGTGTTCACTGAACAGCTTCTGCAGCATCAGTGTGTGTTCACTGAACAGCTTCTGCAGCATCAGTGTGTGTTCACTGAACAGCTTCCGCAGCATCAGTGTGTGTTCGCTGAACAGCTTCTGCAGCATCCGTGTGTGTTCACTGAACAGCTTCTGCAGCATCAGTGTGTGTTCACTGAACAGCTTCCGCAGCATCAGTGTGTGTTCACTGAACAGCTTCCGCAGCATCAGTGTGTGTTCACTGAACAGCTTCCGCAGCATCAGTGTGTGTTCGCTGAACAGCTTCCGCAGCATCAGTGTGTGTTCGCTGAACAGCTTCCACAGCATCAGTGTGTGTTCGCTGAACAGCTTCCACAGTATCAGTGTGTGTTCGCTGAACAGCTTCCGCAGCATCAGTGTGTGTTCGCTGAACAGCTTCCGCAGCATCAGTGTGTGTTCGCTGAACAGCTTCCACAGCATCAGTGTGTGTTCGCTGAACAGCTTCCACAGTATGAGTGTGTGTTCGCTGAACAGCTTCCACAGTATCAGTGTGTTCGCTGAACAGCTTCCGCAGTATCAGTGTGTGTTCGCTGAACAGCTTCCGCAGCATCAATGTGTGTTCGCTGAACAGCTTCCGCAGCATCAGTGTGTGTTCGCTGAACAGCTTCTGCAGCATCAGTGTGTGTTCGCTGAACAGCTTCCGCAGCATCAGTGTGTGTTCGCTGAACAGCTTCTGCAGCATCAGTGTGTGTTCGCTGAACAGCTTCCGCAGCATCAGTGTGTGTTCGCTGAACAGCTTCCGCAGCATCAGTGTGTGTTCACTGACAGCATCAGTGTGTGTTCACTGACAGCATCAGTGTGTGTTCACTGACAGCATCAGTGTGTGTTCGCTGAACAGCTTCCGCAGCATCAGTGTGTGTTCGCTGAACAGCTTCTGCAGCATCAGTGTGTGTTCGCTGAACAGCTTCTGCAGCATCAGTGTGCGTTCGCTGAACAGCTTCCGCAGCATCAGTGTGTGTTCGCTGAACAGCTTCTGCAGCATCAGTGTGTGTTCGCTGAACAGCTTCCGCAGCATCAGTGTGTGTTCGCTGAACAGCTTCTGCAGCATCAGTGTGTGTTCGCTGAACAGCTTCTGCAGCATCAGTGTGTGTTCGCTGAACAGCTTCTGCAGCATCAGTGTGTGTTCGCTGAACAGCTTCCGCAGCATCAGTGTGTGTTCGCTGAACAGCTTCTGCAGCATCAGTGTGTGTTCACTGAACAGCTTCTGCAGCATCAGTGTGTTCGCTGAACAGCTTCCGCAGCATCAGTGTGTGTTCACTGACAGCATCAGTGTGTGTTCACTGACAGCATCAGTGTGTGTTCACTGACAGCATCAGTGTGTGTTCACTGACAGCATCAGTGTGTGTTCACTGACAGCATCAGTGTGTGTTCGCTGAACAGCTTCTGCAGCATCAGTGTGTGTTCGCTGAACAGCTTCCGCAGCATCAGTGTGTGTTCGCTGAACAGCTTCTGCAGCATCAGTGTGTGTTCACTGAACAGCTTCCGCAGCATCAGTGTGTGTTCACTGAACAGCTTCTGCAGCATCAGTGTGTGTTCACTGACAGCATCAGTGTGTGTTCACTGACAGCATCAGTGTGTGTTCACTGACAGCATCAGTGTGTGTTCACTGACAGCATCAGTGTGTGTTCACTGACAGCATCAGTGTGTGTTCACTGACAGCATCAGTGTATGTTCACTGAACAGCTTCTGCAGCATCAGTGTGTGTGTTCACTGCGGCCTCCGGCTCAGAGTGTGTGTCAGAAAGAGGCCGGAATTAACCAGAGCGGCTCATGCAGAGCGGACGTGAAGATAAACAACACTAAACTGATACTGCTCAACACACACACACACACACACACACAGAAGATCGGGAAGGGGGAAAAGTAGGGCGGGATCATGGATGGGATGGAGGGATGGAGGGAGGGACGAGGGAGGAATGATAGACAGAAAAACAATGGATGGATGTATGGATGGATGGATAGATGGACGGATAGATGGACGGATAGATGGACGGATAGATGGACGGATAGATGGACGGTGGATGGACGAATGGATGAAAGACAGAAAAAAGTTAAAAAGTTCTGATGTTTCCAAATGAACCCCAGATCACATCTAAACACTGGTGGACTTTTACAGAATGACGTGTGCAGTTTCTACTCCAAACTGAATTTGAACCGAATCTTTGCATCTTTACAAAAGGAAAAACTGATGAAAACTTCATAATGTGACCTGAAATATTGAGCACAAGAGAATGAATGTATTCCTCAGTGTGTGTGTGTGTGTGTGTGTGTGTGTGTGTGTGTGTGTGTGTGTGTGTGTGTGTGTGTGTGTGTGTGTGATCTCTGCTCTCTTTATTAGGCCGGTGTAATCCTCTCATTGCTCACACCGATTGCTCCTCAATTAGGAGGATAAATGGTGTTTAAAGTGAGCGCACATCGGCCGAGCTCATTACGGCTGCGATCTCACACACACACACACACACACACACGGGTCACTCACTGCCACATTAAAACACTCACTGAGAGGAACAGAGCCTCCCTCTCGGTTAAAGAAGCTCATGGATAATAACAGTCCACAATATATCCCATACTAAAGGATTCTAGAACACACTGCATTAAACAAGCACACACACACACACACACACACACACACACTGAAAGCGTTCGAAGGAAACCATCTATGAATGTAGGAGCAGGAATCAAGCAAGTGCAAAATCCATTATTATTTAAATACTGGAACTCAACATTTATGGCATTTTGTTTCATTAGAGGTATTAAAAAATGGTGACGTCCTCCCTGAAGCATTTGACTCACGAACAAACGACTCTTTGCAATGAATCAGTCAAAAAGACTCAATTCATCAGTGACTCGAGCGCTAATGCAATCAGATCAAAAGCAGAATTATTACATTCTAGCCAATCTACATTCATGCATTATGAATCCAGCATCGGATGGATGGACAGATGGACGGATGGATGGATGAAAACGATGGATGGATGGATGAAAACGATGGATGAAATGGTGGATGGGTGGAACAATGATGGATGGATGGATGGAACGATGAAATGATGGATGGATGGATGAAATGGTGGATGGGTGGAACAATGATGGATGGATGGATGGAACGATGAAATGATGGATGGATGGAACAATGATGGGAAGGTGGATGAAATGATGGATGGATGAAACAATTGATGGATGGATGGAACGATGGATGGATGGATGATGATGATGGATGGAACGTTGGATGAAACAACAGTGGATGGATGGATGGAACAATGATGGATGGATGGATGGAAGAAACGATGGATGGATAGATGGATGGAACAATGATGGGTGGGTGGATGAAACGACGGATGGATGGAACAATGATGATAGATGGATGGAACGATGAAACGATGGATGGATCGAACAGTGATGGGTGGGTGGATGAAACGATGGATGGATCGAACAGTGATGGGTGGGTGGATGAAACGATGGATTGATGAAACAATAGATGGATGGATGGAACGATGGATGGATGGAACGATGAGACAATGGATGGATGGAATGATGGATGGATGGAACGTTGGATGAAACAACAGTGGATGGATAGAACAATAATGGATGGATGGATGGATGAAACGATGGATGCATGGATGATGGATGAAACAACAGTGGATGGATGGAACAATGGATGGATGGATGGATGGATGGAACAATGGATGGATGGAACGATGGGTGGATGGATGGATGGATGGAACAAAGGATGGATGGAATGATGGATGGATGGAACAATGGATGGATGGAACGATGAAACGATTGATGGATGGAACGATGGATGAAACAACAGTGGATGGATGGATGGAACAATGATGATAGATTAAATAACAGTGGATGGATGAAACAATGATGGATGGATGATGGATGGAACAATGATGGATGGATGGATGGATGATGGATGGAACAATGAAGGATGGATGGATGATGGATGGATGATGTGTGGATGGAACAATGATGTATGGATGATGTATGGATGGAACAATGGATGGATGGAACGATGGGTGGATGGATGGAACAAAGGATGGATGGAATGATGGATGGATGGAACAATGGATGGATGGAACGATGAAACGATTGATGGATGGAACGATGGATGAAACAACAGTGGATGGATGGATGGAACAATGATGACAGATGAAATAACAGTGGATGGATGAAACAATGATGGATGGATGATGGATGGAACAATGATGGATGGATGGATGATGGATGGAACAATGATGGATGGATGGATGAATGTATGGATGGAACAATGATGGATGGATGATGGATGGATGGATGATGGATGGATGGAACAATGATGTATGGATGATGTATGGATGGAACAATGATGGATGGATGATGGATGGATGGAACAATGATGGATGGATGATGGATGGATGGAACAATGATGGATGGATGGATGGATGGAACAATGATGGATGGAACAATGATGGATGGATGGATGGATGGATGGAACAATGATGGATGGAACAATGATGGATGGATGGATGGATGGATTGATGGAACAATGATGGATGGATGGATGGAACAATGATGGATGGATGGAACAATGATGGATGGAACAATGATGGATGGATGGATGGAACAATGATGGATGGAACAATGATGGATGGATGATGGATGGAACAATGATGGAACGATGATGGATGGAACAATGATGGATGATGGATGGAACAATGATGGATGGAACAATGATGGATGGATGGATGGATGGAACAATGATGGATGGAACAATGATGGATGGATGGATGGAACAATGATGGATGGATGGAACAATGATGGATGGATGGATGGAACAATGATGGATGGATGGAACAATGATGGATGGAACAATGATGGATGGATGGATGGATGGAACAATGATGGATGGAACAATGATGTATGGATGATGGATGGAACAATGATGGAAAGATGATGGATGGAACAATGATGGATGGAACAATGATGGATGATGGATGGAACAATGATGGATGGATGGATGGATGGATGGATGGAACAATGATGGATGGAACAATGATGGATGGAACAATGATGGATAGATGGATGGAACAATGATGGATGGATGGAACAATGATGGATGGAACAATGATGGATGGATGGATGGATGGAACAATGATGGATGGATGATGGATGGAACAATGATGGAAAGATGATGGATGGAACAATGATGGATGGAACAATGATGGATGATGGATGGAACAATGATGGATGGAACAATGATGGATGGAACAATGATGGATGGAACAATGATGGATGATGGATGGAACAATGATGGAAAGATGATGGATGGAACAATGATGGATGGATGATGGATGGATGGAACAATGATGGATGGATGGAATCTGAACTATAAATATAAAATGATGCTAAAAGCCCAAACATAAACAAATAAAACATGTAAAAGTATAAATATATAAAGTGAGTAAAAGGTTCCGATGTTCCCAAACGAACCCCAGAT
The DNA here is from genome assembly GCF_949357685.1 of Gobio gobio. Classification (NCBI taxonomy): domain Eukaryota; kingdom Metazoa; phylum Chordata; class Actinopteri; order Cypriniformes; family Gobionidae; genus Gobio; species Gobio gobio. The sequence goes on from NC_137116.1 coordinate 14,222,638, forward strand.
CCCCTGAAGCGTCTGATCCTCCATTACAGGAGAGTGTGTGTGTGTGTGTGTGTGTGTGTGTGTGTGTGCTAACCCTCCTCAATGCTCTCCTGTGTCTTTTTATCCTTTATTAGAGATGATATCAGAAGAGATGGATCATAAGCTCCCACAGGTGTCATGGAGACGCTCCTGTGAGCCTGGAGGAGAGCCAGGTCCACGTCTAGAGGGCAAAGGTCAAACCGTGAGCAGACAGGGAGAGACCATGTGACCGGCTGAGGGGAGGAGAGCCAGTGCTGCTTCATTGGCTTAGCAAACACAACCTCGGCCAATTAAACTTCAGTATGTAAATATGACAATGACATCATCGATGGGTTACATTTTGAAGGCTTGTCAATGGAAGATTTTCACACTGTAACTTAATTTTCAAAATTAAATAAAAAAATATTGTTTTTTGTTTGTTTTTGTTTTTAATGTGAATGCAGAGTCAATGAGTAAATTTAAAAGCATCACTTTGGGAATTTTTTTTTATCTTAGTTTGGTATGAATTTTAAATAACTTCTGTAAATCATAAAACTTTCCAAACCATCAAACTTACTTTTAAAATTAATTTAAATTCAAAATCGATCATGTTTTCAAACATTTGAGTGCCGAGTCAACGGAACATTTATGAAACTTTAATCTTGAATTTACATTTTTTTATGTTTTAAAAAAAATGTAATGCTGACAGGGAATTTTTTAACTTCAATCTTAAATGTAATTTTTTTAATGAAATTTAAAAGTATTTAAATTTAATTAAAAAAATTTAATTCAAGATTAATCATGATTTTGAAAAACTAAAATGCTGAATATATGGAAGGTTTTCAAACAATCTTATATAAAAAAAATTTTTTTAACATGACAAATTTAATTTTGAATTTTTGAATGCAGAGTCAACAGATGATTTTCAAACTTTTAAAAAA